>NC_056749.1:339758043-339759931 GCF_019279795.1 Protopterus annectens
CTGCAAACTGGGCACCATAATCGACTCTCCAGCTGACACAAGCAGCCTCCAAAAGGGCCTCATAGAAACAGACAACTGGTGCCAGAGCCATGGCCTCAAGCTAAATGCCAAAAAGTGTATAGTCATCCCCTTTGGCAAAAACAAAGTGCCCACAAATTACCACATAGGTGGTAATCCATTAAGTACAGAAGAAGTAATTAGGGACCTGGGGACCCAAGTTGATAGCAATCTCTCATTTGACAACCATGTGGCCAAAGTGGTTAGAAAAACATTTTATATAGCCCACCTAATCATGAAGGGATTCACATCTAGATCAGGGGAGGTCATCGTGCCTCTTTACCCATCCCTCATCAGGCCCATAATTGAGTACAATGCCCCTTTTGGGATGTACCTTACCAGACACCTGCAGCAACTGGAAAGACCCCAAAAATACCTCACCAAGAAGGATCAAGGGGCTCAAACAGATGCTGTATGCTGCCCGGTTAAAGAAACTCCAGCTCTACCCAGTGGCATACCGCCTGCTCAGAGGCGATCTGTGCCTGACATATAAAGCCATGTCCAACCCGGAATCAATGGACATGCTGCACCTCAGGAAAATCCAAATCCCATTGAGCTACACGCTCGAGGGACTTAAACCTCAGCACTGAAATAAATAAGACACGCTGGAGGGACAGATTCATAACCCAGAGGCTCCCTTCACTCTGGAATAAAATACCAATCCAGGTTAGGCAGAGTCCCTCATTGACTCTCTTCAAGGGGAATCTTGATGAGTGGATGGGAGATCATAGGTTTACCTCGGGTATCACTTCTGTGTCACTGTTAGACAGAGGCACAGTATACTAACCTCGAAAAAGGGCATAGCAAAATTAATTTAAAATGGGTGGCGAAAGCCATACACACTCTGGCTAGGCTTGTAAATGCCCTAGGGCAGATAGCCTAGTATGAACCTATGAACCTATGTAGTGGGCTGAATAAAGAAGCAATAATTGAGATGGAGAAGAAAGCCAAAGTTGTTTTTTCACTGCAAATATATAACTAGACATCCTAAGAGAATAATTTGCTTATTTTTCTTTTGTTATTGTTGTGTATGTGGAGAGAGGGCTGTTGTTGAACTAGACTTGTGCAACTTAATCTCATGTCTCTAATGTTTGAAGTGCCAGGTGTGTGCTAAAACACAATATGTTGTGACTTCTATGTACCTTTTTGTCATACAAATTATGTAAAAGGAACATTTTACATGGTTAACAAGTGATTGCTCTGGCAAGCAAAAAAGTACAGGTTTATCAAAATAAATATGTATAAAGTTCATAGTTTGACCATGGGTTGACCTTTCTTAAAATTCTAAGTTTTTCTGCAAGTTGCTGTGGTGGTCTGACTGCTGTTTTATGCTTTAGTTTAGATGTACACTTCTGTGACTGGTACCTCTTGTTCTGCTTTTCATTTTAAGGTTTACCCTTTCCCTCATAAATGTTGGTTTTCTGGAAAATCACTCATGATTTCAGTCAGTCAATAATGCCAGTTATTCATGTTTTATACTTCCTGTTATTCAAAAAATGCATATTGATGCATTATGTGTTCTTAAATTAACTTTAAGTGAATTAGAGTAATATTTAATAATTGTTTCACACTGTATCCCAACCCCAATTATTTTTTGACCAAATTAAGTTGAGAGGTATGGTGATACCCCAAAACATTCGGATCTAAATTACTTGCATTGGTGTCATTTCAGCAAATCAGAAATAAGTGTTGTTATTGTCTTTATAAGTACACTTAGCCTTGGTCAAGGAAAAAACAATCCTTCTGAGTCCAGTCCTCTTACTTGGAAAAAAATAATAAAAAAAAAAGATAAAATGCAAATAAATAAAAATTAAACATTTTTTTTTTTAAA
>NC_056749.1:339760431-339937931 GCF_019279795.1 Protopterus annectens
AAACTTCTGAACTCCACATATATATATATATATATATATATATATATATATATACCTACACACATATATATATATATATATATATATATACATATACATATATATATATATATATATATACACATATATATATATATATATATATATATATATATATATATATATATATACATATACATATATATATATATATATATATATATATATATATATATATATATATATATATATATATATATATATATATATATAGACATACACACACACATATATATACATGGGTTCCCTTCAGATGATCAAAGTTTTAAAACTTCAAATTTCATATGGCCAAGACCGTATGACTGAAAGTTTGAAACTTTGAACATTCTGAACGGAGATCTTCATACAGTGCGGAATGGCAAATATTCCCTTTTAGTCACTGTAGTGCAGTCTCGAAGTTGGTATATTTAAATAGCATTTCTTTCAGATGTTCGAAGTTTTGAAACTTCGATCATATTGTCTCATCTATATGAAATTCAAAGTTTTAAAACTTCAATCATCTGAAGTAGATCCATCTATATATATATATATATATATATATATATATATATATATATATATATATATATATATATATATATATATATATATATACACACACATACATACACATACATACATAAAACACACACACAAGAGTGTCATTGATTTGACTGACTTGTGTGATAATTGCATAGAAAAAAGCCAGCACAGATGAAAGAAAATTAGCTGATCAAACGTGCCAGCTTGTTTTCTGTATGAGATCACAAACTGTGGGGATTGGAAATCTGCCCATTCCGCACTGTAGAGCAGTCAGTCAGTATATATATTAGTATATATAATTTGTATACATATGTGTGTGTGTTTCTGAAATCAGTTTAGGAGTCGAGGAAATGCTAGCTCTGTTTAGCTTTGGACAGAATATGAATTATTATCTGTCTTAGCATTAATAACCAAAATAAAAACAGTGGTGTTATTATATCAGAGCACTTGTAGCGTTTCTTATAAAAGACAAGTCTAAATGCTGTCATCTTCATTTTTTAAACCAGCAATGGGCCACTGATCAGTACAATCAGAGCTTAAGTGAGTAAGTAATGAAATTAATACAATCTTGAATGTAACCTTCCTCACAGAGATAACATCTTCTAAGTGAAAAAAGGAAATCAATTACCTCAGGTTTAAACCTTGTGGGACTGTTACAAGACTTAATCCAATAAACCAGATTACTGGAAACATGTAATTGATGCCAAGATGAAAGTAGTAATGCTTAACAAAATAAATTATTTAACATCTGACCTGAAAATTAATACCTTTTCCTCATGGATTAAACAAAGCAGTAAATAAAGGACTGTATGTTTTTTAATCTCTTTGCATGTACATTAAATAAAGACCAGAGTTACACATTTAAAACCGTTTTTCATTTTGGCATGGAATATATATTTGATTTGGCTTCCAAAATTTAAAAAGAATATTTCAAAACTAATTCACAAATTGGTATGGAATAAATCAAAATATATGCCACAGATAAAACATTTAATAGAATAATAGTAGATACTGATTGTTACTTTGTGTGTCATAGGTCTTAAGTCTTGATTATAGTGATTCTGAAAATATGGTACATTTTATTAAATAAATGTTTTTTCCAAATAATCACTTTATATGTGGTATTTTGCTACTATAATTGTAGTTCATGCTGTACCTCAGTTACAAACATCCTATTCCATACAATGTTTAGTACAATTAATTCTGAAATAAAGTCATACTTTAGAAAATGTGTAAATTCATAAACAGTGAAAGGCAATGTATAGCCTAACTGATTAATATTATGGTTGGAGATGTACTGCTTCTCAATTATTGTTCTGAGCCTGCTATAGTCACAGCTGCACACAATGTGGATGTTCATAGCTTATACCACGTGTGTGGAAGGGAGGATAGCATAATGGTTAAGGTGTTTACCTTAAGGACACAAGGTACAGGGTTTGATTCTCACATGGGGTAATTGGCTAGGCTTAAAATGACCGAGAAGGGCAGTTTGCCTAGTACTAATCTATGAATCTATGTTTGTTTAATACATGGCAGTGTGGCTTTGTAAACTAGAATAATAAGTTTCACATTTGAGCCTTGTTTTAATATGGGGCACGTGAATTTCAAAAAATTAAAGTACTAGTCAGTCAGTTCTTAATGGATAAGCATCCAACACACTAATTTAAACTTGACCATCTCTGTATCCCCAATTAGTTTTCTCCATCGAAAGTCACTGATGGTAAAATTTCTTTGTGGAATCGCATCACTTATGGGCATGTGGAACTCTACCCCCTGCAAAGACTGCCTTTTAAAATGTTTTGTTGAGTAAAATGTTCAACTTCTTGTTGTTGCTGTCTCTACTTCAAGCATTCAGGTCCCAAGCCATTAAAAAACACTGTCTCACGCAGTTAAGGACATGGGCATCTAGTAGCTCACATGGCTGCCAGTTAGCACTCAAACTCAAATAAATGTGCAGGTGAGATGCACCAGCCTTACAGAGTGGATGGGAGTGGAAGCTACTAGATGCCTGAGTCTTTAAGAACGTGTTTTTTAAGTACTTGGGACTCTGACACTTGTAAAAGATCTGAAATCAACAGGTAGAACCTTCCAATTAGTCAGGGATGGGGAGTGGGATTTAGGTTTAAAGAGGGGGAGCTTTAGGTTCATGGAGCAGAAGGAGAATTTAGTGTTACTAGCAACTGGGGACTTTAAGGGTGGGGAGGAGGAAGGAAACTTTAGGTTTAGGGAGTGGGAAAAAAATTTAGGTTTAAGGGGTGAATGTTTACATTACGTTTAGAGAACAGGAAGTGTGTTTTAGGCTTAAGGAATGGAAGTAGAATTTAGGTTTCAGGAATGTGAGTGGAGTTGATTATGGACTTCAGACTTAGGAAGGGGGACAGTGGAGGTTGAGGTTTAGGTTTAGGATGCAATCAGGGACTTTTGGGTTAGAGATGGGAGGGTTATGGACTAGGTGAGAGTTTTATAATTAGAGTTAGGTCTGGTACTTCTGCTATGGAGTGCAGTAGAGTCTGATGGTGGAACCGCTAAGTAATCTAGGTCAATAACTAGGACCAGCTAGGCTGGGAGTTGGGGCACATTCCAATTAGGGCAAGTGGAAGTGAACAAGTGTGTCATGACTGACTAAACCCATATGCTCTTGTAGCAGACACATCAATTTTTATCTAGCTTAACATTTGCTGAGTGTTCACATGACAAAATAATGGAATCACTTCACAAACACACAACACAACACTATATAAACATTTAATCACACCAACAGTCTTAATTCAGAATTAAAATAATATACTTGCACATATAAAGCCTTACCTGGTTATCACATACCACATACTTTTTATTCAGACGTAAAACCTCTGTGAAATATTTCTCTAATGTCATTTGCATGCATAGAAAACATGCATAATTATCAATGGCTCACATTAGATATTACTCCTAATATCACAACATTTTAAGTAATAGTATGGGTGAACTTTTATAGAATTTTAAGATTATTAGTTTAAATATGCTTTGTTTTATTTTATAAAACACAAGTTGTACAATTTAAAATAACCAAAAACATGCACATAAAATGGAATCATACAACAAAAAAATCAAAAGTTGATGGATACATTTTTTTTTCTTTACACAAGAAACTTGTGATTGGAAAATTGAGATGTAAAATATGAGCACTACTTTACCCTTGTTTGATTCAATGTGGCAAGGGAATACACCTCTACTGCACACAAGTGTCTGACATAATTCACATATCTGGATTTCCAGTTTGATTGCAAAGAATAGAATGTGGGGGTTGACACTATAAAGTCGAGGAGGTGGGTGAAAAGGGATACCACAAGCCAGCTGGAGAATTCAACTGCCTTATTAGAGGGTCCAGCAGAACCTCAAGGTAATGAAGCTTGGGGGGGTCAGATTTGGGGGGGGGGTGATAGGGCACAGTCTTCAGAAGAATACCTTGATGAGTTTATGTACTCTTTACTGGTTAAAGGCAGGGTGAGAACATTTGATTTAGTGTTTGATAGAAATTTTGGTACTATGTCTGCATTGCTAACTGGGGGACTGGAAGGGTCTCTCTGAGTCTGGCCTCGCTGCCGGATTTACCCAATACATCGAATGTGGTGGTTGCCTTTGGATCTGTGAGGGTAACTAATTCAGTTGTCCCAAATATCAGTTTTACTAAGTTTTTGTTGTCTATGGCCATGTTAAACCCTTCAGGTGCAGGAGCTCCAGGGTTCCATATCCTAGCTCACATCCTAGCTTGTGTGAAAGAGAAAATCATAGAAGAGCCTTTGTGGAGATATTCAATTTAGTGGATACTGACTGCATTCTGTGCATCATTGATATTTATCAATTTAGTGGTTACTGACTGCATTCCGTGCATCACTGATATTGATCGATTTAGTGGATACTGACTGCATTCTATGCATCATTGATATTGATCGATTTAGTGGATACTGACTGCATTCTGTGCATCACTGATATTTATCGATTTAGTGGATACTGACTGCATTATGTGCATCACTTATATTGATAATTCTGCCAATAAAGAGCTGATGGCTGCACTTGCAGCCATCAGGAAAGAGATGCAGCTGGGACAGTACTGAGGACCTGGGATACAGGGTCTTTGGGGTTTGTGCTCTTTATGAATGTGATCATAGAGAAGGATCTAAGCCAGGCATTGCTTTTGCTGGCATGCTTTTTGGCCATCAAAGAAGTTCAACATGACAAATCGGGCTCTAACTGGCCAACCTATGATTGGAAGTTCAGGAAATTGAAAACCACTGACCAGTCTCCGTGTTCAGAGCATTGGCACCTGGACATCTGGCTAAATGCGGTTCTAGATAAGACTAGCACCTTGAAATCTGAGGAGCTTTACAGAGGTCAAGATGAAGGTAAATGTTGCTGAGAGTTTTATAATGGGAAGCATTTTGGCTATCCTATACGTCTGCTCATTTGTGCTTGGGTTGTGGGAAGGCTCATCCATTGCTGGGAGAAGACTGGATATGGGGGCACTCAGCAATGTATTCCCACAATGTGAGGGTGGCTTTGGGGGCTGAGAAAAACTTGGTGAGGGGCAAGCAATTTTTTGGAGGTCACAGATTCAACTCAGCGAACAGTATTGGGCCAGATCCCATCCTTCCCACTCTCCAAACAGACTAGATGAATTGGCTCAACTGTTGTCGGACTACCACAACAGTTGTCTTTTTCAGCTTTGCTTAGATCCTGTGAGTCTGTTTTGCTGTTCCAGTTGATATGATACCCCAAAAGATTTGCTGCATTCATTCTTACTGAGATTTTAGTAAAAGGTTAAAAAAAAATGGTCTGTTGGTTCCATTAGATTCTAGGTCAGTCAGAAACCATTCATCCATTATGGCTCATGAGTACATTACAACCAGGCTAACTGAAAAGAAATGGCAGATGGCAGAATATTTGCTCTTTTCTATGATCCTCCCTGGTCAGATTTTAAAATGTCTCCCATAGGCCTTATGCCTAAAAAGCAAGAAGGGGATTACATGCTGATTCATCAAGTGTCTCATCCTGATGTGTGGTCAGTCAGTATTATGAGCATCAAGAGACACTCTAAACTGCACTATTCCTCCATGGAATAGGTGGCAGAGGTTATTTGAATCCTTGGCTTTGCAAGCTGGACATTCAGTTGACCTTTCACTTGCGACTCCTTAGGTGGGATGACTCACCTCTATTGGGTTTTCAGTTTGATGGGACGTTTTTCTTTGATACTGTCATGCCCATGGAGAGGTCTTTGCATTGTGTTATGTTTGTTCTTTGCAGCATGAAGTGCACAGCACCCCAGCAATCAGCAGTGTACCATTTATATGACTTTTTGATCATGAGTGAAGGTCAGACGGGGGCTGCTAAAGAGATGGCCATATTTAAGGACATGTGTGTTTCAATAGGGGGTTCTTTTGGCCAAGTCAGGTTTTGACATTGACATTTCTAGAGTTAGTGGTCAATGTTAATAAAAGGTAATTTATGTTCTTAGCAGGCAAACTGGAGCAGCTTAGTCTTTCAGTTTTGGGATTTATTGGCACTAGAAAGGCTGAAATAGGTGACTTCATGCAGATTCATGGGCCTTTGAAGTTTACCTGCAGAGTATTAGTGCCAGGTAGGACTTCTCTTTGGTCCATTTCTGATTTTCTGAAAGGGAATAAACTCATGCATTATAGGGTTCAAGTGATTCTAAGGGTCAATGATGACCTTTACCTCTGGTTCACCTTTTGAACCAGTTTAACGGCATGTCTCTGTGTCTCAATGGCTGTCACCTTGGGTCTCATTTACTGAGATTCAACTTTTTATTGATGCAAGTAGCTCTGGTATGAGAGTTTTTCCCACGTAAGCTGGTTTGCAGAGACATTGCTGGGCACATGGTCAGAGCAAAGGAGAAGAGAGAGTACCTTCATAGAGATTTTCTATCTATGGATGGCCACATTTGTGTGGAAGGACAAATTATATAACAGCAGGATTTCCATTTGCTAGGACAATCTTGCTGCTGTTCATCCCCTCAACAAACATTCCTCCAAGTCCAAATGGGTGGACTCCATTAAGCTGTTGGTGTTTTTGAGCATGGTAACTAATTTAACATTTTCTAGCATCCGCGTGCCTGCTTGTGACAACACTATAGCTGATGGTCTTTCCTTTTTCCAGTTAACCAGGTTTCATCATCTGACTAGGCATGCAGAGTCGGAGTGGTACCTTCACACCCTCCACCCCAGAAGTCTGTTTATTTTTAGAAGAGTAGCTGGGTCGTTGCTAGTAAATTCCTGCTCCTGCAACACAAGAAAAACCTATACAGCATAATTTCCGGCCTTTAAGGAAATGTTTAAGTCTTTGGCTGTGGATCTTCAAGCCTTGCCTAAGTATACAGATTCATGATATTTAGGCACTACTCGGGAGACTCTACTAGTACAATCCGGGTTCATATGACAACATTCGGCTGGATAGCACAGCTCCCAGGTCTCAAGGATTTATCCAGTCACTGGATTCCAAGCAGGATGGTAAAGGCTTGGTAGAATACAAGGTCCTTGAAGGACTCAAGGGTGTCTGTAGGACAGCACCTACTGCCCTTAATAGTAAATGGTCTGTTTAGTTTCTCACTTTTATGCTTATTTCTGCTTTATTCACTTCTCTCAATGCTGGTGCTTTTCATGCTAGTAAATTATTAAACTCCTTATCCTTGAAGTATGTTGTGTTTCACATGGATTTTCTTTTGTTATGGGGGAGAAATCTAAACTGGATCAGGCAGGCCAAAGGTCAACAGGTGCGGTTGGACAGGTCAAGGATTTTGGTCATTTGCCCTGTGTACTGTTTCATGTTATTACACAAGATCTCCCCTAAGGGCTCACATTCAGGCTTCATCCTTAATTGGGGGGATGGGAAGCTCTTCAAGTTAGCTCAAGTTAATGCAATTTTATGCAAGGCTCTTGAAAGACAAGGCACTCATTTCTCAAGGGTATTCATCAGTCTCTTTTTGCATAGGGCACATTTCTGGTTTAGCCTTAGAGGGTCATTCAGTCAAATTTATGCAAAAAATGGGAAGGTGGGTGACCAATACCTTTTTTCTCATATACTGGCTTTAACTTACCTACATTTGCTTTCAGGTAAAGAAGTGGTGAACTTCCCAGGGTCTTGGTCATTCACCTTGGTGGAAATGATTTGACTTCTGTCATGAAGAGAATTTTGCTGGGCAGGACTGTTTCTGATTTGCACAGGTTCCATTTATTATGCCCAGAGTTCATTTTGCTTTGGTCAGCAATTGTGGCATGAATACATTGGGAAGGAGCAAATAGTACCGGAGCAATTGAAATGACCATGCATTTTATCATCCAAAGTGTGGCCCGGGTGGCTGGCCAGATTGGGTTTCATATCATTCAGCATAAGGATCTTGACAATGTGGATTCTGATTTTTGTAGCAAAGATGACGTACATTTGAACAATTTGGGTTTTGATTTATTTAATTTAGACATCACCCTTACCATCGAAAATTTCTTTAGAAGTTATTTTCTTATTATGTCATAAGATACAGTCAGGTGACTTTAGATGTGACTGCTGGGGAGGAATAGCATGAAGACATGCTGGTGTGGTGGCTGCCTTGCACCTTTTACATCTTGTTTTCTCCCTGGTTTGTGCTCAGTGACCTCAGCGTGCCGAACAGGTTGTGTTCAGTTTAGGTCGTGCTCATGGCAAGACCATTTGGTCTTGGTGGCAAGAACTAAGGTCCTTACAACCACATCCAAGGCAGCATGGGTTATGCACTAAACCTTAAAGCCTTAGCCAAATCAGGCTTGGCTATGCCAACCAGCACAATGATAATGGTTAATGGGTGGGCATCGTTATATCTAGATGTTATGATATGGTGGCATCAATAATGTTATCAAATTGTTATTAACAAATGGTCGCAACTTTGCACTGGTGTAGTTTATTGATTTAGTTTACAGGACAAACACGGCTTACTAGTAAGTGACATTGTCCAATAGCGGAGTCAGGAGGCCGGGCCTTCAGATCATGGTATATTTAAGACAGCCGAACAAAAAAACTAACACAGAACATTAATAGTCCCTGTGTCTTGAGACAAACCTCTTACATTATTCTGATAAAGCTTGCTATCAAGCAAGTGAAAGCGCTTAACCTTGGGCACTACTTTGGATATAATTTTGTATTTGTTCAATAAAACTCCAGTTTGTTTTTAGACCTCATTGATCTTTTGAAATATCTTTTCCATTGGCATTTGTATTGTCGGATTAAGCTGCTGAATTGCCGGTTCTTGGAGAGGTTCATCTCAAGACACAGGGACTATTAACGTTCTGTGTTAGTTTTTTGTTCGGCAGTTCTTCGGAATGCTATTTGTGTTGGTTCTATATTTAAGACAGCAAAAACACTAGTGGCCAGCATTCGCAGCATATAAACACTTCTTCACAAATAAGATGAAAATAACTATTTGAGTATGAAATGCATCAAAAATGCACTGAAATTAAATCAAACCAGTTTCGGCTAACCAGCCTTTATCAGTGAAAAGCATTAATCATGCCATATAATTCATGAATATTTATAGACAGTACAAACAATGGAAACACGGTATAATCCATTTCAAACAAGAAGTTGCAATAACATTTGAATCACTGTATAACAATAATATAGTAGAGGCATTATAAAGTATATCATAGTAAATCATTATACTCTGTGATAGACTGATACAGATTCTTGACAAAAATACAGTATATAATCATAATAATATGTGTATGAACTAACACATAATCTTAGTATTATAAAGACCCCTAATAAGAGGTTATGTCTGAAAGACCCAAAAAGATCCTACAGAAACAGCATACAATTTAAAGTAACCACAAAACCATCAGAAACAATTAACAAATATGTACATATGTGATATATTAATATAAAGGTTTTTATCAAAAATGTAATATATCACCAAGATGTTAATATGTGATATACTAATATAAAGTTATTGTCAAAAATATAATATATCACAAAAACTTTTTATATTAAGATACAGTGACATATGACTGGATATAATAACCCCAAAGGACGGATCCTGTTGTGATCAAAACAATCCTACAATAGCAAAATACAAGTCAGATATTAATAAGACCCACAAAGTTACCTGGCAAATATAGAAAATCCCCAAAAATTTTATATTCAGATACAATGGCATGATATAATAAACAGCCAAAATGGTGGATCTTATTTTGAACAATCAAAAAGTTTCAACAATATCAGTATACAGATTAATTATTCATAAGGCCCACATAGTTACCTAGCACATATATAAGCAATTAAATCTTATTCTTATGTATATCAATATGCATATATAAGAGAAAAACAAACTCAATGTTTGAGATATACACATGTATCAAATACTATTTGATCATAATTAAGTTCTTCAACATAATTATATATATACATACCATAATAATAATAATCAAGGTATACTCATATGCGTTTATCATAACAATAACTAATACATTGTATCTATTTGAGTTAAGGCATATGTTGTCCCAATTCCATTCCGCAAACAGGTTATAAGTGGTCATTAAGACCTGGGGGAAATAATGCCCCAAGGTGAATGATCCAATATTTTTCTTTGTGGTTGAGAATACTATGCCAGCCCTGTTGGTTATTCCTATCACCAGTAATTTTATCAATGATCATGAACATGAATTTAGCATTTGTATGTTTTGAAGTGTGTCTATAAAGGGCATTGGTCTCTTTTTTATTTCTGATATCACTTTTATGTTTATTCATTCTTACTCTAAGTGATCATGATGTCTGCCCTACATAAAATGCTGAACATTGACAAGTGGCTAAATACACAACCCAGCTACTGCTGCAATTACCAAAGACTTAGATCATAAACTCTACTTGTATTAGCACTAGTGAATTGTTTGAGTTTACTTACTTGTTGACAAGATCCGCAATGGCCACATGGAAAGTTACCCAAAAGTTGGTCTCCAGTTATTGTCATTTGTTTGTATATTGCACCCCCACTTTCTTTATGCTTATAGTGGGAAAACAGGTCACCCAACATTTTACCCCGTCTGTATGAGAACTGACATTTAGGACCCAAAAGATTCCTTAATTTTTCATTCACTAAAAGTATATTCCAATTTGAATCCAGAATGTTTCTGATAATATTATGATTCTGTCCGTATGTGGTAACAAACCTGATTGTAGACTCAACCCCTGTAGTTTCACGTTTTTTGTATTGTAGTAATATATTCCTGTCCTGATCTGCAGACCAGTTACTAGTTTGTCAGTATATCCGATTTCCTATATCCTCTTTCTAAAAACCTGTTTTGGAGATCCAGTTTTGCCTCCTCAAAATCATGTTCGGATGAACTAATGTGGTTGATATGCATAAACTGAGATTTTGGTATGTTGCGGATGGTGTGGTGTGGGTGCGTGCTGGTAGCATGGAGCAAGGTGCTGTATTGTGGATATTTCCTATATGTCTTGGTACTTAAGGTATGATCATCATTCCTGTAAACCATAACATCCAAAAAATCAATGATATCTGAATTATATGTTACTGTAAACTCTATACCCCATACATTACCATTCAAATATTCCACAAATTCCTGCAGTTATGTTGAATCTGCATGCCACACCATCCAGCAATCATCCAAATATCTGCGCCATACGTCAATTTCAACCATGTCTAAATTGTGAAGTGGATTGTAAATCATGCATTCTTCAAAATATGCCATAAATAGGTCTGCATATATGGGGGCAAAGGATGCCCCCATAGCAGTACCTTGAAGTTGCCAATGGCACTCCCCTTAAAAATAAAAAAAACATTCTTTTTGAGCACATGTTCCGCCATACATATAAGTAGTGTATTGAGTCCAGGTGGATATAAACCTGATTGTTCCAACCAATATTGTAAGGCCTGCAGGCCAGCCCAATGGGGAATACTGGTGTATAAGGATTTGACATACAAAGTGCACATAAGCCAATGTGATTCCATTTGTATATCCTGTATGATTTGGAGAAACTGAGTTGTGTCCTGCAGTCTAGCCCTAACTGTTGTGAGTAATGGTTTCAAATGTTGAGTCAAAAACACTGATAAGGGTTCCGTAAGGGAACCAATACCGGACACAATAGGTCTCCCAGGGGGTTTGGAAATGGATTTATGTATTTTAGGAAGCAGATATAAAATCTGTTTCTGGGGATCTGTTACTGACAAGTGTTTAACCGTGTTTTTAGTGATGGTCCCTTCTTCTTCTGCTAAATTCAGGAAAGTATCTATCTCTTTTTTAAAATTCAAGGTTGGATCAATAGGCATGTGCATGTAACATCTGGTATTGGAAAGCTGTTCCTTACCTTCGTTCAGATAATACCCCATGATCATAACCACAACCGCCCCTCCTTTGTCTGCTGGTAATATGACAATGTTATGATTATTCCTCAGTTCTTCCAGAGCCATCTTTTCGGATGAAGAGATATTTTTACCCATTATCTGAGATTCCATATGTGGGTAATGCAAATCCCTGAGAACTGATTGTTGGAATATAGATACATGTTTGTTCATTGGCGGTTGGAATTCAGATTTACGAAATCTGAATTTGTTAAATCTTTGAGAGGTTTGGTCTGAAAAACACAGTTTGAGATTAAGATTTTGACAAAAACTAATAACATCTGACACTATACTGTATTCATTAGAAAAAAAAGCCTGGTACAAATCCAAGACTTTTATTGAGCAATTGTTCTTGTTCATTAGTCAATGTGACATCCAACAAATTCAACACATTTTTGTATTCATTGTCAATTATTTCAATAGTATTTTGTATCAATCCCTCTACAGAGTTTGTTCTGGTTCCCATGTTTATGTTTGCGGCCTCCCCGCCGCCTTTATCCATATCTAAATGGTGTGCCGAGTTGGACTTTTTGCGCATAGGTGACTCCCGGAGCTGGACACTTTCATTGTCCGTGTAGGAGGATTCCTCCCCTGATGTGCTGAGAAAGGACCTATCATTAGTCTTGAGAATGGAACTAGGTCTCTTCCTAGTTCTGCCCCTTGCCGTCCCCTGGCTGGTATCCATGAATCTCACCAATCTAAATGATTCAAATGGGCATCCCCTTTGATAATCAGTAATGTCCCTGTTAAATTTTTCTCTCCCTAGTTTGTTTCTCATAGTTTGCCAATTCCTTTGACAGCTTGGCCACTGAGCCTGCATATGTAGATAATGTTTCATATTTTTTGCATTCCTCACAGATTATTTTAACCTCTGACAAGTTAATGTCAATCATTCTCTCATAGTATGAGGCAAGTATTTTGACAAACATCATGGATGCTTGTTGTAAGACCGTATTCTATTCTGTGGTTTGTCTCTCTTCAGATTTACCAACCAATGGCTTTAAACAGATTCTCAGTCCCCTAGGGGCCATATCCCTATTAATATATCCACGAAATAATCTAAGATGCCAAATATAGGCTCTAAGGTTTTTTAGACCCTTACTTAGATTATTAAAAGCCACATCACAACCATCTGATGGATTATTAATGGAGTCAATCCGATTATTACCCGAGATGTTATTTATCCCAAAGACACCTATGTCATCCCGATCAGCACATAATCCTTGAAGAATATTCTCCAAATCCATTTGTATCTATTGGTGTCAAAAATATTGACTAAGTAAGCCAAATCAGTATATTAGGCCCAGAAATGCTAATCAAACTGTCAAAGAAGTCAGCCACTTATGAATCGAATCCTTATGTATAAAAACAGATGAAAAGAGGGTCATTTACTGATACCAAAGGACTAATGTAATATATTTAGGAATGCCAGTCAGGTAACAGCAACATTGCAGAAACAGACACAGAACAAGCCCAAGCTCATTATACATGGGTTTAACATTAATCCATTAGCTAAATAATGTATTCCCAGTAGTAACAATAAAATATCAGGAAATCAGTGTTGCTATAGCAAACAATGAACACTTTTCGTTATGGACCAAGCCTGAAAACTTCATTCAAAAAAACTTAATTGGATATCCACTATTTGTATGTGCAAAAAAATTTTGATAACAACAAAACAGTCTGTCATTTGGAGATTGTGACTTTCTCCAATTAGTGGCAGGTTCTATATGATCACTCTGTCCATCATAATTAAATATGTCTTATATAATATAACATGGAATATAGCACAAGAAAAAGCAAGTTGACTGCTTCAAATATATAACAGTATAGATGTATAATATTCTGTTGAGTTAACCTTCCTCATTCTATATACAGACCCAACATCGAACAGACCTATGCTTGTAATTCCATAAAATATTCAACATATTCTAAATAAACATTCAAATAGAAAACTGTGGGTTCAACACAATCACATATTCCTTTGTGGTGTTATCATAGTAACACATCCTTAGATAGTTTGATCAGAATATGTTACTCAAAACTTTCAGAGTCAGTTATTAGTAACCTTCCCAATATATCTATAGTTGTTGATAGAGTGTATAGAATAATGTTACTATAAAATGTCCACTATGATTAGATTGAGTTGTATAGACAGACCTTTAAGAATTTTGTAAAATAGCAGTATTCAATAGTTTTATATATATGCATATACTTAATAGTCTGGATACGTTCCTGTAACAAATACTAGTGTTACACAATTATAGATACACTCATAAATCTAGTATGTTCCCAGAGATATCAAAGTATATTAAGTAATAATTAAAACCTTGTCCCTAATCCCATATACCAGACCCAAATAAAAGGCCCATCACGTTTATGTAATATACCTGTTCAAAAACAGCTCATGTATCCTAACGTATGACTTCAATATAGTAAGAAGCTGTTATTTTCACTTCCCAAAATTATGCACCATCAATGCTTAAACTTAACGGACCATAAGCATTCAACAAACGATAGACTGTACTTGACCAAAGACCAGCAGGATCCATCCTTTGACGTTATTATATCCAGTCATTGTATCTTAATATAAAAAGTTTCTGTGATATATTATATTTTTGACAATAACTTTATATTAGTATATCACATATTAACATCTTGGTGATATATTACATTTTTGATAAAAACCTTTATATTAATATATCACATATGTACATATTTGTTAATTGTTTCTGATGGTTTTGTGGTTACTTTAAATTGTATGCTGTTTCTGTAGGATCCTTTTGGATCTTTCAGACATAACCTCTTATTAGGGGTCTTTATAATACTAAGATTATGTGTTAGTTCATACACATATTATTATGATTATATACTGTATTTCTGTCAAGAATCTGTATCAGTCTATCACAGAGTATAATGATTTACTATGATACACTTTATAATGCCTCTACTATATTATTGTTATACAGTGATTCAAATGTTATTGCAACTTCTTGTTTGAAATGGATTATACCATGTTTCCATTGGTTGGTACTATCTATAAATATTCATGAATTATATGGCATGATTAATGCTTTTCACTGATGAAGGCTGTTTAGCCGAAACCGGTTTGATTTAATTTTAGTGCATTTTTGATGCATTTCATACTCAAATAAATAGTTATTTTTATCTTATTTGTGAAGAAGTGTTTATATGCTGTGAATGCTGGCCACTGGTGTTTTTCTATGTAATGGTTTGGTCGAGCATACCGTACCTGCGTTTTGTTTCTACATATTTAAGACAGGCCTATGTCTCAGCTTCATTCTTTTTGTCAGGAGCTGAAAGGCCCTCTCTCACTATCCCCGTCTTTATTCCCATAAGTAGTAGCTAATTTTTAATTTATAAATGGCTGCAATGTTGCATTGGTGTGGTGTATTGGCTCAGTTTATATTTAAAGTGTGCTTACTTCAACATTTTATTTTTCATTAGATCATGAAGGTGTGGAGGAATGTGTCATGAGGTACAAACTCTAAAGGCAGAGCAGTATTCCTTATCTTTTATGTAACACTATAAGGAATACATTCTGTGACTGTATAATGACCTTCTCAATATAGAACATCACTATTTTTTTTTGCAGGAACACAAATGTATTATATTAATTTGCTTCCTTGCCATATTATTGCATATAGTGAATTACAGTTGATTTTTCTATTTGCATTCCTTGTTTTAAAATAAGCATCTTCAAAGGTATAAATCAACCAATTAACTTTCAGATGTAAACATCTGAAGCAAATAGTACTGGAGCAATTGAAATGTCCAGGTATTTTACTAACCACAGAGTGGGTTTCAAATCATTAAGCATAAAGATCTTGACAAAATGGTATTTAGGTGCATGAAGAATAATAAATATAGAATCAATAAAAGAAATTGTTCATAAGGGAATTTGTATGTAGGAAGGGAGGGGAAAGTTCTGAAACACAATTTAGCTAATTTTCTAAGCCGGCCAATAGCCAACTACGATAGCTTTTTAGCACAAGAAAGTTTAATGGGTGCAACTGATTACTGTCTTTTGTTTGGAATGTTCTATCACTAAAGCAGGCATGACTTGGATAAGAAGCCAAACAAAATGGCATAATGTGGATTCCATGCCAATAAGAGAGAAGTCTGAAGGAGATGGTTTCAGTACAGGTGATTCCCTATCTGCATATTCAGTTCAGTAGGGGAAAGAGATTATAACAGAACACCACTGAGATGCCAGGAACTTGTGAAAGAAATGAGGGGGGCTCTGTCTATGTGACACAAGTGAAAGTCTTAAATGTCCAATTTTACTACAAAAATCAAATATTAGGGTCATTTTTATGAATTGCTGGGACAACAAATAGCAAAAGGCTCTGTGCACTTGAAATAAGTTTCCAAGATATAAATTTTGAAGTTAAAAAAACAGAGAAGGCACTTTTTTCAGCTAATTTCCTTTTCCAGACTTTAATAAACTGATGCTGTACCCTAATGATAATGGCCTTAACTGGATTTGATATCTCTGACATAAATAATTCACTGGGGTTTCCTCAGAGTTAATATGGTGTCACTGAAATGCCATCTGGCAATGCTGGGGTTGTAGAACTTTGTAGCAGGCAATTAACTTAACAATTCCCTCTGCATTTCCTCAGTACATTTGACTTATTTCACATTACATGACCATTCAGTAAAGGAGTTGAAATTTATCCCTTGGTAATGGCTGGTCCTACTGACTGCCCTGGTTAAAAATCGAGCCTGTCTGTAACTTGTCACTCTGCATGTCTAGTATGCAACTGATCAGGAGATGAGGTACAGTACATGCAGATTTTCTGTTGTTACATTTTATTAAGTTTTGTTGATGGTTCTATTTCTGGTCACTATGCTGTTCTTGTCTGACAACCCAACATTAAAAGCTAGCCTATATGTTAGCAGTCACTGTATTTATCCTCTAGTGTATCTTCTTAGGAGACAGGATTTAGCTACCTGCACTGTGTGTGTGCATGGTAGGTGGTTTAAAAATACTGAGATGTTACACTTGTTTTCACATTTTATTAAAAACATGGTGATGGTTTAATTTCTAAGCCTTTCATATTTCCTGACTGACTGACTGACCCACCTTACTTCCTGAAGTATCTATTCAATCAGAAGACAATATTTTATCAGATGTATAGTATATGTATGTGGGATGATACAATAAAGTATTATTTTTGTTGTAATGTTTTATTTAAGATTTTTCTGTCGTTTATTGTCATACTTCAAAAGGTAACCTTGTTCTCGCTGTGTGTGTTATCCAGTAGTGCAGCCCTCCTGGAACTGTGACCTTAAGAGCAAAGAGGAATATAATCTGTATGCTTTCAGAGATCTGCTTAAAGATAGCTTATAAACATCTTGCAAATCATGTTCAATGTGTTGAAATGTTAAGACATTTTTTAGAAATGGAATAAGTAAATTCTATTACAAATTAGATACGTTTAGTAATGTTTATTAAGGGGAAAAGAATTATGATGAACAGAAGTACTACAAGGCCATATGGCTGGAGAAACATCCCTTGTAGAAGTTACAAAAGACTGGTCTTCTGAAATAATTCAACAGAAAAAGAAGGGTGATGGCTACCAGATTTAACACCAACAATTTGTTATGACATTTAGTGAAAGAAGAGAAGGTCAAACAGGCAGAAATAATGAAATGTTTCATGAAGAAGAAAATCAGCCTAATATAAATGAGGAATATTTATTTATTAATTTATGCTTGTTTACCAGGATAGTCTGACTGAGTGGGAGACCCATTTTCAACAGGCCCACTTTTTCCAGAGGGAAAGCCCCACAAGTTAACACAGAATAATCACAATTATAGGTGTACAAAACCTAAGTTAAAAACAACAACATGTCTAGAAAAAACATTCTTAAGTTATTTGAGATAATAATATCCACAAAAACTGAAAGAAAGAAACATCTTAATATTTAAAGCAACATAACCACAGTTGAGCAAAACATAAGTTTTAGATAAACATAATGAAAATGAATGTAGTTCGAACTTCATTTTCAATTTAAGATCTTGAAATGCAATTAAAACGATAACAAGAAATGCAAAAAAAAAAAAAAAAAATTGCATAGCAAAAAGAAGAAAATCATCCATAGGAAACCCATCACTTAGCAGAACTACCAAATGAGCCACCAAGACATAATCAGGGCAGTACTGTTGGGAGACATGAGCAAGTCTCTCTGGAGCTGCAAGGATTTTGATAACATTTCTCTCTAAGTAGTCTTTTTGAGAATACAGCAAATGTACCTCAGCAGCATAAAAGGAAAAGGAACATGATATTAGTAAGACCGTCAAAATGTATAGAGAGGGTAGTGCAGTGCTCAGAAGTAAATGCAGATGTCACTAATCGATCAATCACAATTTAAAAATCAAACAATTTCATAATCAGGCAAGTAGAAGAGATTTTAAAGTGGAAATCATTATTGTTTACACAATATCAAACTCGTAATCAGAAAAATTAAGAAAACCAAGATTAGTAACTTGATTCATAGGTGTGTACTAGGCTAATGGCCCTGGAGCCTTTACAAGCCTAGCCCATAGGATTACCCTAGCATTGTACCACCCAACCTTATTTCCCAGTGGCTCTTTCGAGTAGAGCAACTGGAGTGATCCCGGGGGGGTGAATTTTCTTTTTCCCATCCACTCATCAAGATTTCTTTTGAAGAGGGCCAGTGAGGTGCTCTGCTTGACATGTATGGAAAGTCTATTCCATAGCATGGGTAGTCTCTGGGTTATGAACCTGTTCCTTCCAGCATGTTCTGTTGATTGTGGTAATGAGGATGAGGTCTCTGGAGCATGTTGTGCAGAGGGATTGGGATTACTTTAGATGTAGCATTTCTAACAGAGCTGGGTCAGACATGGCTTTGTAAGTCATGCAGAGATCGCCTCAAAGTAGGCTATATGAGACAGAGAATAGTTGGAGTTTTTTGAGTCTGTCCGTATAGGACAAGTGGCTAAGGCCTAGGATCCTCTTTGCAAGGTACTTTTGTGGCTTCTCCAGTTGTTGCAGGTGTCTAGTAAGGTACATGCCAAATGGGGCACTGTACTCAATGATTGGCCTAATTCAAGGGAATCAGGTTTTTCCCCAAGGGGGATGATGACACTTTTTTGGCATTGAGCTTAAGGCCATGGTTCTGACACCAGTCAGTGGTCTAAGTGAGGCCTTTCTGTAGGATGTCAACATCACCTGGGGAGTTAATAATAGCTCCCAACTTGCAATCATATGTAAACTTTGTAAGCCGGAGTCCCTTCATGTTGGCCTGGACTTCAGAGAAGTAGATGCCAAACAGAAGAGAACCCAGAACTAAACCCTGTGGGACTCCACTCATGTCGGCAGTCTGACTTGGTTTCAGCTATTTTCACACTGTGGGTTCTGTGTGCCAGTTTGCAATCCACCTAGTGATATAGGGGTTGATACCTAGCTTAGTGAGATTTTCTATGATTCCTGCATGGGGAATCACATCAAAGGTGTTGGCCAGATCAAGGTAGGCTCTATGAACCACCTTGCCTTCATCCGCAGCTCTGGTGACTGACTCAAAGAAGTCGATCAAGTTGAGCAGGCATGATCTACCCATCACAAAACCCAACTGCGTAGGATCCAGAGTTTGGAGATTACCTATATCCTTGTTTATTAGGACCACAATGCTGTGTTCCACAGCTTTGCATATTAGACTCATAAGGCTAATGGGGCGATATTTCCCAAGGTCTATAGTCACTCCTCCATTGTGGAGAGGGATGGCTATAACAGTTCTCCATTTGATAGGGACAAGCCTGAGGTGACGCTGTGACTGAACAAGGCACACAGGTGAGATGCCAGATCACTCTGTAGTTCATGTAGAACACAGCTAGGGATCTTGTCAGGTCCCACAGAAGCTGTATTCTTGGCCTTGGACAGTGCTGTTTTAACCTGTGCAGCAGTAATACTGGGTGCCTGGCAATCTACTGGTATTATGATTTGTGGGAGTGTGGGGGGGGGTAAAGTTGGGATGGAATCTGTCAGTCAGTATATTGGCAATATCTGTTGGCTCAGTATAAGAGGTACCATTGTACAGTGGCTCAGAGCAAATATGGGTATTGCCGTGCAGCTTCTTTATATAACTATAGAAGGCCTTGTGGTTGTCTTTACTATCTGCTGCAATTCTGTTTTCATAGCTAGCATTAAAGGATTTGATGAGGGATCTCAACTTTTTGTTGAGGCTGATAAGGGAGTTTTTCCAGTCTTGGAACTTCACCTTATTCCGCATCAGTTTCCTCCTCCTGTTGTAGAGTTTGTTTATGGCAGGGGATTGCCAGATTTTCTTCCTTTTTTTGGAGGAGTGCATCTTGGTTCTATTGAGTATGGCAAGATCCATGCATTTGTGCACAGGTTCGTACAGTGCATTGGTGTATGATTCGGCAGTCATGCAAATATTCCCCATTTGCATGTGTGCCATGAAGTTAGCCACCGCTGTTTTTAGGAGCCCGAAGTTAGCCACCGCTGTTTTTAGGAGCCCAAAGTTAGCTTTGGAGAAGTTTTTCAAAGTGGTTACCTTTGCGGGGTGGGGAGTGGGAGGGATGTGGATTTCCAAGGTGATTAGTTTGTGGTCAGATCTAACCAGGGAGGTGTTGACTATTGGTGTACAGCAACAGTTGCCCATGTTAGTAATGACCAGGTCATGGATGTTGCTACATCTAGTGGGGGTAAGAATTAGCTGGTCCAGGGCAATGGAATTAATGAATTCCAGGAAACATTGGCCAAGTGTATTGGTACATGAGTAGTTTTCCCAGTTAATGGAGGGCTAGTTGAAGTTGCCCAGTATGAGAGTTTTAGGTTGGACCTTAATATTCTCCAGGATGCTTAGGAACATGGAGTGAGGGACATGGTTGGGGACCTATAGCAGGCTACAACCTGAATCTCTGTCTTACCCAATGTTAGCTGCACCTGAAGTATCTCAGATGCATTATGTTGGGCTACCAGTCTGGAGGTGTGCGCATCCTTTATGAATATGGAAGCACCACCGCCTTTGGAGCTTCAGTCTAAGTCCTGGGGCTGAAAGGTGTGGAATGAGTTGTAGCCTGGTAGTGCAGGGGTGCTTTCTGCTGCCTTGAACCACGTCTCTGTTGCAGCACAAATGTCAATGTTCTCCATTTTAGAGAGTGCTTTGAGTGAGTGCATTTTGAGATTTAGACTTCTAGCGTTGAGCAGCATGACCCTCAGATTTAATTTTTTTAGCTGTTATGGTGGTAATTTGGTCTTTGGAACACCACCTAAAAGAAGCACTATAGGGGTGGCCAGTATCTGGAAGTCCAGGGGTGACAAATACAGGCCATCTCTGGCAAAGCATCAAGGTCTGTCAATCATGTCACCCCAGGGAGACAGATACTGGATCCCCTTAGAATGATACCAGAAACTTAGCCAATTGTTGAAATCATTCATTTTCTGCTTGTACTGTGGTATCATTCTAGGTGATGGTAGAATGCTGCTCAGGGTTAGAGTCATACATGCCTGGGCTACATAATCCGAGAGCTCTTCCATGTCTCTTTTCATGTAGTCCAGGGAGGTACATCTCAGGTCATTCACACCCACATGTACAATGACAGTGTCATATTTGTACATGTTGTTGAGAGACAGGAGTGCTTGCGTTATGTGGTGGATCCTGGCACCTGACAGGCAGCTGACTGTTACTTTCTCCTTATTCAACCTAGTGAGTGGGACATCAGTGTGCCTCACTATCGAGTCACCTATGACTAGTTTATTGAGCATGCTGTTTTGCCTTAGGGGCTTTGGTTGAGTGGCACACTATTTAGGAAAGTTATGTGTGCCGTGATTAGTGTTGTGATGGTTGAGTGCGTTTCTGCCTTGGAAGTTTCTGCTGCTTGTGTAGATTTTTATTGAGAGCCTCTGCGAAGGTGGGAGTGTGGTTTGTGTTTTTATGTGAAGGCCATGCTAGTGTGTGTTCTGGAGGGCTGTGTGTTCCATGTGGTGTGGTACAAGTGTTGACCTTCTCCTCTTGACCAGCTATTCCGGTCTTGGATGGTGAGTGTGTGGCTTCCAATTTGGATATATAAGTGCATCTCTCGCAAGTCTGACTGTTAGGAGGTAAGAGGAGAGGGTTGTCAGTATACATGAGGCAGTTGCTACATTTCCTCCGGATGCCCATGTTCACTAGGTTAATAGGAGAAAGCACAGGTAACTGACCTTTAGACATGCCTGGAGGGGTGGGCATTAATAATAAGTAGTGGAGCTGTATCCTTGTAGAACGTTTAGTGCTGGTAGCACTTTTGTGTGCTACAATAACTGCTACAGGAAGTCTGGTAAAGTGCCAAACTAATAAGCTAGTAAAAGTGCAGGAGAGGCGAGAACTAGCAGATCTAAGGGAAACATTTAAGAGCAGACTTTGGCACTGCTCAAAAGCTTACAAACAGTCCTGGATACAGCAAATCTGTATCTGGACTAGACTAGTTATAGGAAAGCCGGGAAACCAGCACAAAAGTGATGTTGACATCCTACAGAAAAGCCTCACTGAGACAAACAACTGCTGTCAGAACCATGGCCTTAAGCTCAATGCTAAAAAATATGTCATCATCCCCTTTTGGAAAAAACCCAGTTTCCATGAATTACCACATCGATGGTGGTCCACTGAACAAAGAAGGCATTATAAGACATCTGGGAACACAGGTTGACAGCAAACCCTCTTTTGACCACCACACTGCCACTGTGGTCAGAAAGTTCTACTATGTGGCACATCTCATTACTAAGGGTTTTGCATCCAGGAAGAAAGAGGTCACTGTCTCCCTCTACTCTTCCCTCATTAGGCCAATCATTGAGTACAATGCCCCATTTGGCATGTACCTCACTAAAGACCTACAACAACTGGAGAGGCTGTGAAAGTTCCTCAGAAAGAGAATACTAAGCCTTAAACATTTGTTCTATAAGGACAGACTCAAAAAACTCCAACTATTCTCTGTCTCATATCACCTACTTACAGGCAATCTCTGCTTGACATACAAAGCCATGTCTGATCAGCTCTGTTAGAAATGCTACATCTAAAGAAATCTCAATCCCTCCACACCACACACTCCAGTGACCTCAACCTCATTACCACAATCAACATAATGTGCTGGAGGGACAGGTTCATAACCCAGAGACTGCCCTTGCTATGGAATAGACTTCCCATACATGTCAAACAGAGCACGTCACTAGCCCTCCAACAGAAACCTTGATGAGTGGATGGGAAATAGAAAATTCACTCCGGAGATCACTCCAGTGGCTCTACTCAACAGAGGCACCGGGAACTAAGGTCGGGTGACACGATGCTAGGGTAATCCTATGACCAGGCTTGTAAAGGCTCTAGGGCCATTAGCCTAGTACACACCTATGAACCTGTGAATCTAAATATGGGCTTTTAAACCAGAAAGTTGAAAGACATGGAAAAACTGCCCAAATGGCCAATCTACAATTTTTGGGCCAAGGAACAGATGGCATATTATGCTTTCATATTTTTTTTATTTATCCCTTACCAGATTATTCAGACTAGACTAGTGGCCTTTTTTTCTGGGAGACCCAAGGTGGTATTTATACTACTGGAGGAAATTTGGCCAGGACATTAAGGAACTTTTCATACTTTTTCAGTAGGTGATGTGATATCTTTTGCATCTATACAAGCAGACAGGATCTCAGCTTAACATCTCCCCACTAATGCTGCACTGCAGTGTCAATAATCCAATCACTTGGAGAGAGAATAGAACCCAAAGCCTTATGAGCTTCCAGCCTCAAATGAGTATGTCCTACCCATTGAGCCACAGATGCCATTTTAAAAAAATAACTGGAAATGGACTCTTACATATTTAACAGGTGCCACACTTCCAGACATTATCAAAGCTTCAGGTAGACTTTTGTCCACAAAGGTGAACTACAGTAAGGTCACTGTGTATGCTGCAATAAATTATTTACTGGCTGAAGAAGGAAGGGAAATAGCTAGAAACAGTATATCAGTGCTCCTTAAGGTTAATGAAAATGGAGCTGAAACTGTTTCTTCAGCAATTCAAGTGCCAAAATTTGGATAAAATACTGAAATATCAAAAATGAATGCAAAAGTATTAAAATTATGTTTATTATATAAATGTTACTATGGAAAACACAACTTGACTGATGGAAACAGATATGCTTTAGTAAGGGACTGCCTACAGTTATCACATTCTGGGTGTAGAATGCGATCTTCAATACTACACTGCCGTACAAAGAGCATGAAGTTTACAGAACATTATTTTCTGGCAACACTAGTGAAATAGCTTAAAGAAAGGAAGCATTCTCTCACTCTCTTTGGCAAATAATGCGAGTGCCTTTAATAGAACATTGGATATCTGGACCCACAACTCAGTGAAATTAGAGAGAGATCTTAGTGGGGATTAAAACATGGTATAAATATGAAGACTGAAAACATCATATTTCTGGCTATAGCAGGATTACTTGTTGTCAAATGATGGGCAGATTCTGTATCTTTTTTAAACACGGTATCACAATAATTGATGAACATGTTTTTAAATGTATCCTTAACAAAACTGTCTAAGCTTAGAGACATACATAGCAGAAAAAAACATTGACCTTAACTTGTATATATAAACCTCTCATGGCAATGTAGACTCTATGCACAAATTAGAAAATCCATATACAGTATTATTGAGGACAGCATGCTGTCGATAGATGTCTTTGATCTTCCAAAGTATACATGATTTTCCAAACTAAATTATATAGGGATACATGGCATAGATGCTTAAATGAAAAGAGGCTATACAAAGTAATTAGAGAGCCCACACTGGCTCAAGAATATTTAACATTTAATAAAAATAGATGCAGAGCATTTCAAAATTACATACAGACATTTACCTTCTTTAAAAGGAAAAAACCACATTATAATGTTACATACTACAGGATTTAAGCATAGTAACTCATTTTTAATACAGAGCCTTGCACTACTATGCTGAAAACTTACTATCAGCAGGCTATTATGGTTCTGTCACAATGGAATTGGAAGGAAGATTTTTAGGGAACACAGTGTACTGGAAGTTTGGAAGTTACTGTGGGATAAATTTATATCCTGAAAATATACAACTAAGTGTATATACATTAGAGGCAGATATATGTGTGTGTGTGTGTGTGTGTGTGTGTGTGTGTGTGTGTGTGTGTGTGTGTGTGTAAAAGAAAATTTAGCCAGCAAAAACAAAACAGTAATGACAATAAAATTAATCTAACTGGCTAAGACAAAATGTTAAAAATGAAATAAAAAGAAGAAAGGAGTAAAACAGAACTCAAACAAGCTAGAAGTGTTTTAGACAACAAAAAGCCCAACTCCAGATATTATCAGGGAAGGGAGATCAAAGGAATATTTTTCATCATCCATGTTTCAGAACTACAAAATTGGTGTTTTGCATATTTGAGATTAATTACAGTTATTTTAAACATTGTTTGGAACTAGTTCCTACTTCCTATGGAAGTAGGCCAAAAGTGGGTTACTGCCAGTATCTAAAGGTTTTATGTTCGTATTGTATATTCTCTTAATATAATGCTGAGAGGTTTGACGTTTCTTCAATAACCCAGCATCTTATAGATTTCAGTTGACAATGGTGGCATTGTGAGCTGTGTTTCCCCAAGGTTATTGTTCTTTTGTGGCTTGTTATGCATTACTTTTTTTAAAATTTGAATACAATTTTAAAATATTTTGTGCAATGACTTGGACCTGTAAAATGACAACCACAATCATCACAAAACAAAAATCAATTGTTCCTTTCACATTTTGGAAATGGGCATCACAATTTCCTTCATTTTCCCACAAATACAGATTTTATGATATCAAAAGTAGAAATGTCTGTTACTAGACATGTCTATTAATATGTATTTATTCTGTGACTCCAGGAAAAAAAAAATCATTACACATTGGAAAGTAAGGGGGAGACCTCAACAATTGTAGAGGTGTTTGATGTACTATTATTTTATTCTTAATCGTATTGAGAGAGGGTCAGAGATAGCCTTCTTTGATATTGCACTTAATGCTAACAGTTGTGTAGTGATTAACAGATAAATACCTGTCAAGCTACAGGTATTATGAACTTTTAAATACTATGCTTAAAACAAAGCTGGGCCAGCTACCACACTCCATGTCCTTTAAACATAGTTGTGAATGCCTTTCATTAATGTTGTTGGGCATAACTGAAAGGCTAAGAGAACTAGCTGTACAAGAATAGTCTCCATACAAGTGATGATGCTGAAATCCATGACTTTGCCTAACAAACTGATTTCATATTTCTTTGTAAGCAATAGTCACAGGATAATGCATATTGACTATGGTATGCATATGACAATTCAACCTATCTTGGACAGATGAATCTGCCAGTGTGAGTAATCAAGTAATAAAGTTCTTCATTCATCTTGCTGCAAGCACCTTTTATGTCTGATGAAGAAGAAGCTGCGGATAACATCAACCTTTTTTCAATGAAATAAAATGTCAAAGTAATGTGTGTGTATACTGGAGATGAAAGGAGTTAATGTCATCATCTTAGAACTACAAAACATTTGATGTCCTGCTGAGGAGCTGCAAACCATATTGAACAGTAAGCCTTGCTACTACTTTTCAGTAAACTTACTGGTCACCAATATAAAGATAAGTGATATTAATGTAAGCAACATACTTATCTGTTACAGAAATAAAATTAAAATACCGTGACATGTAATGCATCATTCTTCAATATATTTCACAAATAGCAATTTCCTTGATGAGAAAAATAGCAGGAAAAATAATCACAATGAATGGAGTAAGGGAAATAATAAAAGGAAATAATAAAGTTTTATTAGTATTACTGCAGTGCAGATGAATTTTAACTCAAGTACCAGAGTGATGTGAGCAAAGACAGAAAACAGCATCTAGGGCAATGAACAGGGCATACATCTTTAATTAAAAAGGGCATACATCGTTAATTAAAAAGGGGATTTGAGCTGTAATTCATGGGTGTGGCAAAGCTCTTCATCCCATACAATGAAAATTATTTAACTTAAGAAAATATCCTTTCTACAACTGCCTCCTCAATAACATTGTGTGACAGCGGTTACCCGGAAGTAACATAAAAAAATAAGACACGCAGAAAACAAAGATAGTCAACTAAATAATTAGCCTAAGGGAAATGGAAAAGCCAAGGAGGACAAATGGTGAAATGGGAAAAAAACAACAAACAATAACAGAATCAGTACAGAGAGAGCAAAGAAAAGTATTCAGGGATTAAGTATCTATATTGTTCTCAACATAATTTATTTTCAAGCAATATGATGAAGAGAAGCTGGTTTCCTAGTTATTTATGACGGAGTATTTCATCCCCCGAAAGTATTATTAGTAATCAAAATATTAATGACAATGAATATAACAGTCATGCAAAGCTGACAATAGTTTTCAAAACTTCTTTCAAACTAAATAAAGCCAATGGTATCAAATTGACTCAATTAAAATTTGATGAATGAAACTATCAAAGCTGCATGAAAGTTTGCACGGCGTACATCAAGTTGTTATATCTTAACAGATCAAATAAAAGATGAGAAGAAAATAATAGGAGACACACCAAGGAAAGAAAGTTGAGGAAAAGTGTAGGGCAAAGGGCTAGGTATATCTGCATAGAAAAATAAGGAAGTGGGGTTGTAAGGAACACACATTCTGTGCCTATGCAAACATGAAATGGGAATGTACATTTCATAAAAAGCTTTATACAGTCTGAGGCAGCATCTGCATGTCAAAATGTGGGGGGCTGTTATGGATAAGCACAGAAGATTACAATTTTACAATTCCTTACATCACAGTTGTCTCCTGTTTGGCTTCTGAATCATTAAGCTGTAGAACCATTCCCCAGAAATGAGAAAGAGTTACTAAAAAAACCTCAAATGAGTATGCTGGCTCCCAACATCATATTTTAACCACAAAAAATGCTTTAAGATTCAGCAGTGTATTCATCCCTTTAAAAGCTTTCTCCCCATAACACCGATGAACAAGTACATTGCTCTGCCTGACTTTGTGAAGTTTAAAAATGTTCAGTAAGTCAGTTATCTGATAGAAATATCAAAGAATATGGGATCATTAAATACTTATGGAACCCAGCAAAATGTTAGTTAAAGCAAAGGGAATGTAACATCCACATTCAATAAAACCAAAAATGTAAAGCAGAAGCAATAATATTGCAATCAATGAACATCCAGTGCCTCTAAAGCACAATATTTATTTTAATTAACTAGATATGTTTTTAAAGACTTCTTGAGCTTTTTAATACTGTCGATGTTTTCAAACACTTTGAAGAATGCAGTTCTAGTTATTTGTAGCAAATTTTGAGAAAAAACCCTCTCACAGAAACTGTAAAAACTGCTATTAATAACTGCAAGCTGGCAGTATTTAGACAGAAGCATGATGGATTTCTAATTATTAGTATGGGCAGTGGGAACAGTATCCTTCATACACAAGTTAGAAAGTAAACGTTGTAAGGAGAGGAGATGCCTTTGATGCAAAAGGAAGTCAAATGCTTCTGTGGAGCGGAGTGCAGTACTGCTCTCATTTGCATGTCAGGTTAATAAACCTAATATTATATTCTGAACAGACCGAAACAGGGTGGTACCTTAAATGGAACATAATGCAGTAACAAGAAGACTGACCATATATTACTACACATTTCATGACTTCCAGAGTTAGGAACTTTGAAACTAAATACATGATGTCATTCATAATGTTGATTTGCACTTTGCTGACATGCATGTGTACTACATTACATCACAATTAATTACAATGATGTATACATTTCACTGATGACATGTAGCTCATTTGACTGTATAAGTGTAAGTGAACAGGTATGTTCTGGTAACTTACATTGCTAAGTTGTGGTACAACAGTATGCTACAGTATGTGATTTCTGTAACAGGGAATTTGTTTTTTTTCCCACTGCTCTGTGATCTCTGAAGCTGTATATTTAAAGTTGTGGATACGTGTGTTTTGGGGGGAAGGGGCAGGCATGCTATTTACTGCATTTTTTCTGTTTGATGGCTTTGACAAAGATCTTTCAGTTTATCTCCAGGATATTTCTATGTGCATGTGTTTATCTCCCTATAAGACAACTGAAAAGCTCAAAACAAGAAACAGAAAAGGCTGTAAGAAAACGTGACCTGTATAGTGCGGGATTGCTCCTTTCCTCATTGTGCGGCAATCTCAGAGTTGGAATATATAATTAGCAAGGTGTGTGTGTGTGTGTGTGGTGCAGGGCGGGCTTATCCCTTGTGAAAAAGGGTGTGTTGTCTGTTTAAATATGAAGATGTTTCATTATTGAAGCTTTTGAGCTTGAAATCATGGATATCGCTTAAGTGGGTGTGTGATTATGTGGTAGAGATCCATATTTATATATATATATATATGTGTGTGTGTGATATATATATATATATATATATATATACACACACACACACACACATATATATATATATATATATATACATAGAGAGAGAGAGATGCATATAGATTAGATATATATATATATATATATATATATATATATATATATGCCTACTTTAGATAATCGAAATGCTACTTGCCTGACTTTTAAAATGCTGAGATGAAAGCACTAAAAATCCACCTAAATGAACACATATCACCGACAAAAAAACTGCAGGTAAGTAACCACTTGTACACCATGGTGAACTTTGCCCCTTTCCCCACTGTAGTGTGAATTTGGAGTCAGTATATTTAGTTGGGGGGTGAAGCACCCCATATGGGTGGGTTTCATGTGATTCAGTGTTCATGTTTTGTTCTGGTGCAGCCAAATGGGTACTTACCTGTAGTTTTTTGTTGGTGATCTAAGTGTTCATTTAAAAGGATTTTGCGCTTTCCTCTCAGCGTTTTAAGAGTCGGGTAAAGTGGTGTTTTGATTATCTAAAGTAGACACACACACACAGTGGATATAAAAAGTTTACACACCCCTGTTAAAATTCAGGTTTTTGTGATATAAAAAAAAGAGACCACAATAAATCATTTCAAAACATTTCCCACCTTTAATGTGACCTATAACCTGTACAATTCAAACGAAAAACAAATGTGTTAGGGGAAAAATATAAAAAAAAAAAATAAAAAATGTACAATAAGTTGGTTGCATAACTGTGCACACCCTTAAACTAATACTTTGTTGAAGCACCTTTTGATTTAATTACAGCATTGAGTCTTCTTCTGGCAATTCTGGCAAAATGAAGTCTAAACCAATTCACAAACGATTAATAGCAGATTATATGGAAGCAAACAAGCCACTATATAAAATTAATTCGAGTGATGCATTCAACGGAAAAGCTGTAGAAGGAATGTGGCAAATTTTGAAAGAGAAATTGTATGAATGCAAAAAATCAAATACATTTTTAACATCAGGATCTAGGTAAACAACATTAGGCTATATTCCATAACAACAAGATACTTGATTACAGAGCTAGATAAAAGATACAAGAAATGGAAAAGAAGTCCAACTCTAACTTTGAAAACTGATATAGACAAGATGGGCAGACAAATTTAACATAACGTGACAAGAGCAAGAAAAAATTGTGCAAAATTTATATAAAGATATTTAGCATAATAGGAATCTATTTTATAGATACACAAGATGTTGTAAGAGTAAAAACTTAAAAATCGATAAACTGCATGCACATTCTAAAATTTATTCTTAGACACTAGAGATTATAGATATATTTACAAATATGTTTGCAAAGTAGTTTGGCTCCACAAGGGTGGTTGATAAATTGTCCTAGTAACATCCAGGTAACCTCAGGTACTGAAATCAAATTAGATTATATTGAAAAAGAACTACCCAAACTGGACTCAAAGCAAGGACAGGGAGGAGAGGAGGAGATGGAATTAGTAATAATAACCTGAGAACACTTCAGCTTGAACTTACAATACCATCATGTCTGTTATTTACTAGGTCATTTAAATATAGGGAGATTCCTGAGAACTGGAGACAAACTTATTAAATGTCCTTAAGGGAAAGGGGAGAAGGCAAAATCCAGGGGCATACAGATCTATAAGTCTGCTTTTATGTTGCATAAAAATAATGGAGAAGGTAATTTTAAAAGTTAGTCAGAAATGGAAAGGGTGGGACTTGAACCCATACATTAGCATGCCTATGATGAAAATAGATCTATACTCTCCTGTAGCATGACGCTCTACAACAATATAACAGCTGTAAATGATACATTGTGCTATGGAATTTATATAGACTAAACATCAGAATTTGATTGGGTCATACATAATATACTGATCAATAAATTAGAACGACTAGGTATTGATGTACTCTTGATAAGATGGATAGCTCCATGGTTTACATACAGGACATGGCAAGTATCATACAATTGTACAGGTAAAATTCTATGATGCAATCAGGGTGTCCCACAAGGTTCTGTCCTAAGCCCATACTTGTTGCAGATTCCATCTTTCAGATCTAGGTTTATTTGTTTTTTTTTAATACAGTTTGTATCCTTATGGCTTGAAAATGGGTAAATTGATTACATATGTTACAGGTAGGGCATGTCTGCAAAAGAACTTCACTAAAGTGACAATTTGGGCAAAGGAAAATAATATGCTGATAAATTCATCAAAAACTAAGCATATGAGATTTGGAAAACCTAGATTAACAGGTGAAACTGTAGATTTATTCAAGGACCTGGGTATATTAGTAGATCCAGCTTAGAGTTATTCTAATCATATCACTCAGTTAATGATAGTTAGATTATACAAAAAGATTTATAAAGTCTGAGAAATCTGAAATGAAGAAATCATTGTTTCTTAATTACAGTGTATGTAGTACATTGAACGAAACTTGAGTATGGAATAACACTACGGAAACTTTGTAAAATAACAAGTATGAGTCAAAGAGAGTATAGCAGAAATATACCAAGGGCATCTAGGGATGTGAAAATCAAAGTTATTTTGATAGACTAAAATATCCGACCTTTGTAGTGTCTCTCATATAGCCACTTAAGAGAAGACTTTTTTCAGGTATACAGGGCATTTACAGACACCTACCCCTAGGAATGTTTGGGGTTATCAAAAAGTAGAATAGAATCATTACACAACCTATGTAGAAGACGATATAGAAATGAGAGGTGCACCAATTGGTTCTCTGAGAGAGTAGCTGATGTATGGAATAGAGCACCAAATTACATTACAGCAAGCACTGGTTAAGGATATTTTTAATAATAACTTGAATACTTATTATGGGAATAACTGTTTTTGTATATTGTCTGGCTAGAAGGGCATTACTGCTCATGCCAGAAATGTGTGTATGTATGTATGAGTGTACTGTCTGTATCAGATCATTCTGTAGACATTATAAAAAAATCTGTGTGTGTGTTATTCTTAAAAAATGGTGTTCTCAGTCTTTCTCTTGCATATTATTAAGTTATTCTATGTAAGTGGTGAGAGATATAGGACTGCACAAAACACAAAGCTTGCCATATTTTACCACTCCTTCCAGATGTTTACCCAAGACTTCAAGAAAGCTCTACCCCCCTCTAAATTCCATATCACCATAGGACAAATACTGTTAATAAAGCTACAACTAGATTGATGACAGTATATATGCATTTTGTACACAAATCTGAGTATGAAGAAAAAGACAGATATAACTTTAGAGAAATATACAAACTGATCTATGTAGGATTAGGAGATTATATATTTCTACTGAGTTAATGTGAAATACCTCTTATTTTTATATTTTAAAACAATATTCATTCTTATAGGTTCATAGGTAGAATCATAAGTTCACAGATTAGTACTAAGCTAACTGCCTTTGCAAGCCATTTTAAGTCTAGCCAATTATCCCTTGTGAGACTCAACCCCTGCGCCTTGTGTTTGTAAGGCAAACACATTAACCATTAGGCCACCCTTCCAACCCAGTACAATTTGACATGAAGGGGCATGACTTCCCACAGTGCACTGACATGAAGGGGCATGACTTCACACAATGGATTGACATGAAGTGGCATGACTTCACACAGTAGATTGACATGAAGGGGTATGACTACATACAGTGTATTGACATAAAGTGGTATGACTTCACACAGTCAGATACGATACAGTTCTTACAGTTTTTTTTCCTGTAAAATTACAGCTTAGTATTTGGATCACAGAAGTACTTTATGAAAATGTTTTTCAAGTAGCAGTTAGTTATTATGATAATGCATTACGACTGCAAAGAAACTTGTGTTCCAAATTAAGACTGCAGTTTAAAATGTGCAAAGCAATGAAATGATGTTAAGAAAAAATTACTGCTATGACAAGCATTTTTTTCACACTGACATACAGTATTAAAATTCTAGGTAAATATATCACTCTGCTACTTTATATATATATATATATATATATATATATATATATATATATATATATATATATATATAAAAGATATATGCAAGAATATGTAAAGAACATGGCGCTTCTGAGGCCACTAAAATAGGGGATATGGTATATTATACTGCCAAAACATGTGGTCACACACTAGAATTTGGAATAGGCAATGCATGATCATGTTTGGGCAAGATGCTAAAGGTTTTTTAGCCCATGGCAATGCAAATCAAGGCCTGGTCACAATGAGTAAATTTTGCCTTCCATGTTTTTCTTTTTTGTCTGTGTTTATATTCATTTATGTATGTATGTATGTATGTATGTATGTATGAATGTATTTATTTATCTATCTACATATGATGACCAATAAATTCTATCTGGATAGAACTCATTTCATTGAAAAAATGTGGAGAAACGCTCCTCCTACATAAATCTTTCTTAAGCAGAAAACAGACTAGGCAACTGTTAGACATGTCCTGTCAATGCACTGTGTGAAGTCATGTCACTTCATGTGAATACACTGTGTGAAGTCATGCCCCTTCATGTCAATGCACTGTGTGAAGTCATACCCCTCCATGTCAATGCACTGTGTGAAGTCATACCCCTCCATGTCAATGCACTGTGTGAAGTCATACCCCTCCATGTCAATGCACTGTGTGAAGTCATACCCCTCCATGTCAATGCACTGTGTGAAGTCATACCCCTCCATGTCAATACACTGTGTGAAGTCATGCCCCTTCATGTCAATACACTATGTGAAGTCATGCCCCTTCATGTCAATGTACTGTGTGAAGTCATGCCAAGGAATCTATTTAAACAAGTAGAGTAAGAATGACTTGGAGGATGTTCTGATATGGTTTTGTATTCTTTCTCTAGGTTTGTTTCAGTTTAAAGAACTGGGATGACGTGGGATTAGTTATGACATCTGGAGAGACCATTAGTCTAAACAGGAAATAATCTCTCACTGCTGAGGGATGACCATAATAAAATTTACATGTAGGTACAGATATAGCTATAGACAGAGATATAGATAGAGACACAGATAAGACAAGATAATGATAGAGACAGAGATGAGGCTAGCTACTCCAGCACTTTGTACCATTCCCATATTTGGCACCCCCCCCCCCCAAAAAAAAAAAAAATGAATGCAGGTAATGGTGATAGCATCCCTCACATTACAACGAGGGTGACTGCCCTGTTCCTCCCAACCATGCCTCTGGATATATACAGTTATGGATACAGATATTGACACAGCTACAGATATGGACACTGACACATATACAGATATAGATATGGATACAGACACAGACAGGTACAAGTACAGACACAAATCCAGGTACAGGGAAGCTCAGCTTGCACTTGACATTCAAGTGATCAACTGTCAATATGCAGTTAGTAATGTATGATTGTGGTGATTTGCCTTGAAAGAATGATATTGTTGTATCTCTGCAATCTATCTTTTCTCTGAGCTCCACCTTTGAATTTGTTATAAATAAGGGTAAGAATGCACTTCCCATATGTGAAGTGCAGGGGAGGGGGGTTCCTCTTGAAAAGTGCTTTTATTATGAATTTTTAAGTTTGTATGTGGTTCAAAGTGAATTAACTCCAATGGCCTGTGATTACTGCTCAGTCACAAAAGACTTGCAGTTCAAGTAGGGAGCAGGAACGAGGTAAAGCTATAGTTACAGACAAAGATGTACAGAATACATTTAAAATGTCAAATATCTGAAACACTGAATGGCAAAGGACTGATTGCAAAAGATCAAAACAAAAAATATTTTGCGGTGTTTAGTGGTGACTGTTGATTCCAATGTAAGGGGCACTGCAGAGCCAAATGAATGAACAACGCACACTGGAATGGCTCAGGGCTATATCAATGCAGGCTCAACGCTGACCATATTGCAATTTTACATACATACACAGACAGAAGCATACAAATACCCACATACATATATGCACATGTATAGGTGTAGATACTGATACATGTATGCACCTAGCCCCACAAACACAGACAGATTACTACATACATGGACATACACACATGCACACACATTCATGCATGTGCACACACACTCATACTCAGTTGCATTAAAAAATACACACACAGCTACCACTTTTTGTAAATGTGAAGAGGGGAGATGCTTATACTATGAAATTATCTGAATTATATGCTAAGTGACCACAGTATCAGACTAGTTACACTTATATTCCCACCATACCATTTAACTGTCCAGAATTTCACAGAATGTCAAGATTTTTGCACGACATTATAAGTCTGTCCCTCATAAATCTGTGTTGTTTCAAATCACTGATGACTGCAGTCAATAAATGACAGACATTTAAGTTTCAGACTTCATACCCTTCCACAATTATGTTAATTCACAAACTGTTGTTATAGCTCCTTTCTAGGTTTATAAGCCCAGTGTTGAAAATTTGTCCTGATTTGTTTGTCCCACAATCATTCTTCAGCTTTCCCAGAATTCTTGCACTAAGAGGAGGAGAGACACCCATGCACCTAAGACATGGAAAAGACAGCAATTCGGAGTAGTTACTGGAAGCCAACTTAAAACTGGCAAATGGAATACTTCAAATCTTTATTTGATATTATTTAATTTACTTTAAGAGTGCTGTGGGAAAACATCCAGACTGAAACCTAACTTGTATTATGACAAAATATTCTTCTAAACTGAGTTACTCATCTACTATACCACATTGAAATGCAGATGACTTAAACTAGGCAATTATTCTTTTTCCATATTGCCTTACCAAGTGAAAGATATCGGATATTCCCAGCAGTATTCTACAGTTAATTTACATGTGCATTGTAGCCACACACTGTTATTTAATTCACCTGCCACTGGAATGGGCTGTATTTCTTTATAGATAAGATCAACAACACAGTAGCAAAGTCAGATACTAGAAAATACTTCACTTCTTGAATAAGATGATAAATAAACAAGACGAGCCTGCTCCAGTCTGCACACAAATGGCTTATTTGTATGCTTAGCTACTGAGGGAGCAACAAAAGCAGAATAAATAAAAATGGAAGAATTGCTGTTCTAGTACAAGGCAAATGTGTGCAGTTTGACATTCATCGCCAACAGTATTCAGTAATACTTTGATAATGATGTGCTCCAGTTTAGTTACAGGCACTCAGAAACACAAACACACAAACTATCAATAGCATTACTTACAAGTGGCCTAACCACAAATTAACTCATCCACTCACAGTAGTTGCATTAATGTCACGTAACACTGAACACTGCCTATTATTTTAAACAAATGCTGAGAGAATATCAGCAGGTGCATTTTGCCTGAATGTGAATAATATTTAATGATTTTTGTTTATTAGACATAGACCTGACTCTAGAAATGCTGAGATAATTTACAGTTTTATTCATGTTTTACTACTTCATTAAAAACGAAAACCAAAAGGCAATGGAAAATTCCAGTCACAATTTAGCCCGTAGACTCTCAAATTCTTTATAGCTAATTAATACACTTCCCCAGCTCTGATAAGTCTCCTCCTCCCTCTCGTGTGTACACATTTCATACACATACAAACACAGATTTATATATATATTCATCTATATGCATGTGCACACTATCTCTCTGTTTCTGTCTCTCTCTCACACACATGCACACACACACAAAATACTAACTGTATAAAGAATACATGCAATCCAACACAATGGCCAGCAGTAGCACCACTGAACAAAAGAAGTCAAGAGCTTGCAGATTAGCCAAGTAGTGTTTAATTAAAAAAAATGTTCCCTGCACTTACAGTTTCAGAGTTTAAGCCACAAGTTGAGGTTTTGTGCATTGTTTCACTTCTAATAGACTGTCTAAGACACTGGCCACAGGATGCAGCCTGTGCTAATGGGAAATGACAGCTCTCTGCTTCCTTTAACAGTATTTCTACTCACAAAAATGGAAGGATGTCCATCATGACGTGTAGTTGCCTTATTATCTATAGGGGGAATATGGCCAAATAATGGACTACTTAATAAAAAAAAAAGCAAAGCAAACTGACGTTTTCTTCTTTACACTAACAGGAACTCCATGTATGTGCAATACATGCATAAGGCTCTGCATCCTCAGAATGGGAAAGTTGCTTATTTCTAAGAAAAAAAATGTTTCTTTTTGTTAGCTGCATCTCAGCATCCTAACAACATGACTTGCCTCAGGCAATGTTTTCTTTTCTTCATCCTATAACGATCATCAGCAGTATGGCACATTGTTAGGTATCTCACATATTCCGCAGCATTTTCCCTTTCTGATAAAATGTCCAGCCATGCACAGCATAGAGGAATACAATGGTCAGTGTTGCTTTTGCACAGTCTATCCCTTTTTGCTGGACTGGTATTCCATCCAGCATTAATTTCCTGATTTATACACATTTTCCTGACTGTAGCTGAGCCTCATTTGAATAAATGAGCTTGAAACCTAAAGAATCACTGTATTTAATTTTCATTTTGTTGGATACTTATTATTGCATTTAAGAACAGCACAGAAACAAAACATACATTTTCATAATAGGAATAATTACCGTTTGCACCAGCTTAGCAAAAGTCCACTCTGGGGGATAAATAAGTTAGGAAAAATAAGCAAATCATTCAGAGTTAGCTGATGATATAAAAACAAATGGGGACTGCAGAAAGCAACCGAATAGACAGGGATACCTGTAATGTGGTAGGATATATTAAAGCAAATTAGCAGCTGTTTTGACTTCAATCACTCACAGCTAGGGTCACTCACTATCTTTCAATGACTACCTCAGTATGCGCTCGACACAGACTCTTTTCTGACTATATACTCTTCAAAAATGCAGTTGTGATCAAGGAAAGAAAAACAAGAAGAAGAATACTAGTATAATAATGATGATCCCAGTAACGTACGTTGATGTGTTTTACTCAGAAACAGGCAGCGACACTGCCATGCCACAGCAACAATCATTTAACTGTGTTCAAACAGCAGCAAAGACCACTCAGTTTTAACCACTGACTATCTCCTTGCCTAATAGCCATGAACTACAGAATTCTGACAATAAGAAGCGTTTCCCTCACCCTAACTCATGTCCCCTACTGGCAGAACAAGTCCAGGTCACACTTCTGTAGACAAAGTGCTTGTGTCTACACTTTCTGACAGAGTGGTAATACTGCTGATATCATTCAGTCACTAGCAAGCTAGTGTCTGGCATTAATTTTGGAGAGCGAGCTTCATACTCCCTCCACAAGAGCCCCCTCTGCCCCCTCTGGTCATTATGCAGTAAGTGTAGGAAGATCTTGCTTTCCTTGTTACACAATGTGGGAGGCCTGCTGAAGACAGTGTCTGTAGATGCCATTTCCAGTCTGCACTGTAAAATGAGGAGAAAAAAGGTAACCACCACATGATAAACATCTAATGGTAGAATTATAGTGTGATGAAAAGTAACACTAGAACATCTAAGTGGCAATATGGGCTTCACAGTAGCTGTGCATATTCACATACTAAACATGATCTCCCAGCCGGGAAGGGGCAGATACATGCACTGTAGTGTTAACATAGGTTAATAATGCATCACACTACATTACAGCTGCAATTCAAGAATAACTGTACTAAATCACAGCACCATACTGGGAGAGGCCATATTATACAAGTTACTTAGAAAACCTGAATAATCTGGATAACAGAGAGTACTGGTAAAGAGGTAAGCTGACAGGAGTACTGGCAATTAAATTCCCCACTGCAGGGAGCCCAAAAAGGTACATGGAGCCAAGGGAAGTAGTAACATGGAGCCAAGGGAAGTAGTAACATGGAGCCAAGGGAAGTAGTAACATGGAGCTAAGGGAAGTAGTAACATGGAGCCAAGGGAAGTAGTAACTGAGCAGATAAGTATGAAGTGTAATGCAGAACAAGGCATGTCATGGAACTGACACATCAGTGAGGAGCCCAACCTGCCAGGGCACAGGGAATGATAGAGTATGACATGAAACAGTCCTGCTGAGTGGCTCAGTCTGAGAAGGCACATTGAACGCAGTCAGACCACATTACTGACCTTCTATGCAAAGTTTGAAAATGTGTACTGAATGCACACAGAACACATCACATGCTACAGATGATATAAGACCTCTTATTGCACAGGTCAGATAGACAATAAATATTGTTAACATACCCACTGCTGCCACACTATTATAATGCTAACAACACAGTGACACACAAGGCTGTGACAACCAAAAGGTGGTGTCCTCTATACAGATACTGATCCATGGGGGGAATCCACACATTTTTTCCATCTTTAGCTGTGGTACAGTGTGAATCATTGTCTCTGCCTAAGTATTGCTGATCATTGTCTTGCATTTGATTTTGCATTGGAGTAATTCATTTAATGTTTGGTTACTTCCATTTTTTTTTTAATCTTTACTCATACACTGCATTTTGTTTTGTTTTAGATTTATGGTCTTTTTGGAGTTTTAAGAGGTCTTGGCTAGGGTCAGTTAGAAAATAATTGTTTTGTAGACAGTGAATAAAATCCAGCTAATTAGTGGGAGGAGGTGAGAAATAGTATTCTTCAGTAAACTACAATTATTTAGTGGCAGTTTTAGCTGTACTGCTATGTGACTAGTTGGTCTCTGCGTAAGTATTGCTGATATCTGTCTGTATTTGATTTTTTCCTGATCACCTGACCCACTCCTCTTGTGCTTTTAAACTTGGTGACTTTTGAGTCGCCATCCCTACTATAAATCTGACTTTGGACACTCTTCCTAGTCTCATCTCATCAGCTCATTATACTGAGTAGTGATAGATCGAGTGTGAAGCCTCTCTCCCCATATCTTAAACTTGAATTATATTTTGCTTACCACATTATAACTTATTAAATAATAATAATAATAACTGCACTTTATTCAGCTGTTTTTACTGTGTGTGCGCCTATTCCTACTTTATTTAGCTTTTTGCTGCACATTCTTAAAATGTTCAATTGCATTTAATTTGCTGCATTTACTACTACTTGTTAGGTGCTTGACTACATTCTAGCTGTTATTCTAAGCCTCTTAGTTCTTATTTAAACACTTGGGCTCCAAACTAGTTGTTTTACATTAGAAAGGTTTATGGTCTATACTCTTATGTTAGCAGAGGTAGCGTACACCCTTCTGAGTTGGGAACTGCTGGTTGAAGGCTTATTATGTGTAGTTTAAAATACGTCTTTGTTCTGGTTTAAGCACTTTGACTCCAAATACATTAAGAAGGTTTGTGGTCTACAATCTTGGAGGAGAGGGTAGCCTCCACCCTTCTCAGCTGGGGATTGCTGATGAAGGGTTATCCTGCTTTTACTTAATGGGCTAGAGGGCTAGGTTATTTAAAATTTTAATATCTGTGCCTGTGGCATTTGGTAACATGTAACAATTTGCTAAGAAGAAGTGTGTCTAGTTTCTGTAAAACTCCAGAAAAGTCTTGCATTACTATATCCACTGTTCTGGCACTAAGCATTTATTGAGTGTTTCTGTATTAAATATATGAAGTTTTGGACCTTTTTTACAGCCTTTATTTAGAACTACCTTGGTACCACTTTAGTGAAAGTAGAGGGGACCAGAACAATTTTCTGGGTGAGGATTATGTAGAGAAAAGAAGTGCATACTACTTTTGATTGGCCACAGGGTCTTGTGTGTGTTTTTTTAAATGAATCTCCACTGCTATTTAAGCATCGCATTTACACAATGCTTGGCTCATCACACACGAGCTCCAGGACATTTGGAGACCAAGCTACTTGAGAAGAAGAATGTTGCTTGTCTGCTAAATTTTAGAAAAGCAAAGCCTTTCATTAGCATATCCACTGTTTTGGCACTTGTTTTTCACATTGTTTTTTGCTACAGATGCATTAATTGAGTATTTCTGTATTGAATATCTGCACATTTTTTACCTTTTTTTACAGTCCTTAGTTAGAACTATCTTGATTCCACTTTAGTGAGAGTACAAGAGACGTGAGATATTTTCTGGCCCAGGACCGTGCAAAGGGAAGGAGTGTATGCTGTTTTTGATTGGCCATAAGTCATAGTTTGAATTTTTTTAATCAAATCTTCTCGGCTGTACAATCCTTTACAATATCCACTGTTTCAGCATGTGCTTTCACATTTTTGTCACAGCTGTATTAATTGAGAGTTTTGCATTGAATATCTGAACTTCTTGACCATTTTATCAGTCATTGGTTATAAGTGCTGCTCTTCATGCAGCAGCGCCTAGTAGTGATCTGTAAAGATGCCAATAACTCACAGCTTAATTCCTCCTTGTAATGTGTGTACATGTTGATGTCTCAGTCTCAGCTGTCTAGACAGATTATTTTTTAACTACTAGAGCATCTGCTTTTTGCATAGCTGACACTGCTCATCAAGTTTCTTTTCTTATTGACCTAGTCAATATTTAAATTTCCCTCCCTTCTCCCTAGTACATCAGCAGCCATGGATATGCACTTCCAGACTCTCCCTGTGACCAGTTTGGTTGTGATGGGTATTCTGAGGCATTGTATCAATTGCCTCATGTACACCAACAACCCACTTACTCTTAATAAAACAGATAAAGTATGTGAGAGTTGTAATTGTACTTTAATGCTAGAAGCAAAACTCTCTCATACAACTAAAACTAGTTCAACAGAAGTTGTCAGTGACACTTTCTACTATGCCTACTGCACAGGCTCAAGACCTTACACATTTATGCTGAGGCACTTACAGGTAACCTTACAAAAACACTAAGACCTCCTGCACTACATAAAATCACAAAAAGGGTCCTGACCCTTCATGTAAACACTCCATTAAAACACCACCAACAGCTACACATAATAACACTGTATCCAGTGCCTGTACTGCTAAGACCTTAAGGCAAATCAGAGCACAGCCAAATTTCCTGATCATTGGTGATTCTTTAATGCGGCACCCTGATGTCCGCATCACCAGACTGAGTAAGGAGAGAGTCACGTTTAGCTGCCTTTCCAGGGCTAGAACCCATGAAATTACACAGGCACTCAAGTGATTGAACTACAGGTACCAGTATGACACTGTTATAGTCCATGTGGGTGTTACTGAACTGAGAAATACCTCCCATGACTAATATGAAGTGATACCTGATCAAGCTCAGTGCCTGTGTGTCTCAGGCAGCACACTAACTTCTCCATTGGTGAAGCCATGTTACCAACCGCAATTGACTGATTTTACCAACTGGCTTAGCTTCTGGTGTCAGCCCAAGGAGGTACAATATTTGACAGCCTGGGGGACATGGTTTACAGACCACAATGCTTTGCCAGGGAGGATATGCACTTATCCTAGCTAGGGTTCCAGATACTAGCAAATAATATTTCTACTCCCATAGTGCCTTTTTGGGCAATGCCAAACTAATTAACAGACTTAGCTGAACCTAAGGAATATCTGACGTTGGTACTGCTCATGCTAGAAGTCATAAAAATTAACTTCACTCCCTGCAAGCCTTCATCTCTCTGGAGGGTGTAGACATCGGTATAGTAACAGAGACATGGTTTAAAATCATAATGAGTACCGCAGCAATGCAAGGTTATAATGTTTTTCACATCTTTAGATCAGCTACTCTACAGGAGGGAAATATAAAATATTAAAAGCTACCTCACATCTAGACTAGTTAAAATGTATGACCCAATGGCACTCATACATGTGTAACTCACCATAAACACGGCCTTGTATCATATCCTTACATCCTATAGACTCCCCCTCCATGTTCCAGGAAACTCATAATCCCAGTCTCAATGTACTAGAGTCCCTCACCATTCAGTCCAATAAAATTTTTATGGGGGAGCTCAACTAACCCTCTATAGATTGGGCATCTCATACCACAATGCACAAGCCCAGTGAATACTAAACTTTGTTAAAACCAACATCCTGGAACACTTGGTCCATTTTCCTACAAACATCCTTGACATTGTAATCACAAGATGTGCCTCACCCAGTGTAATACCTTCACTTGTCAGATCTGATCATATGGCAATATTCCATGAACTAAAAATTAAATCTGGGGACCCAGCAAAACCAAAAACCTTTAGGAACTATTCTAAAGCATACTTCACTCTACTAAACAACACCTTGGCTAAATTCCAAGCACACACAAACCCAGTAAACACCATAGCACATTCTCAGCTATTTAAAAAATCCCTGTAAAGCTATATTAACAGCTGTATAGAGTAAGCTGTGCCCACTCATATTAAGAATAAGAGGAACTCAAAAGACAAGCACTCTGGTGGAATCATGATATCAATCTGTTATACTACAAAACAAAAAAAAAAACTTGGTTAAGTAAAGGAGGAACAAAGCCCAAAATACTAAAAAAAAAAAAAAAAAGCCCTAATCAATCTAAACAGGCAGCTATGAGGGTTACTTAACACTTTAGAGACTAAATTTGAAGAAAAAATAACTTCTCAGACAAAGGACAACCACAATGCTTTTTACAGCTATGTCCATAACCTCAAGGGAAATATACAATAATACAGAGAATTTCTTGTAAATGGCATCACCCACACTTAACGACAGAATATTGGCAGCCCAAGATAGTGGACTACGAACACGGTTTACAAAGTCCATTGAACATGTGGGAGAAAAAGACAAATGCAGTTTTTATAAAAAAGATTTGGAAACAGTTGCACACCTTGTGGCAGGTTGTGACATACTATTGGCCGAAGGACTGTATACTGAAAGGCATAATAATGTGGCAAGACTATTGCACTGGGGATTGTGCAAACATTATGGTACTGAATTGGCTGAAAAACACTGGAAACATGAGCCACAAAGCATCATAGAAAATGATGGTCTACATCACATGAGATCACCCATTACCAACAGTTCAAAAGACAGATGCTAGAAAACCAGATACAGTGGTCCATGAAAAGAAGGCACAATTAGCATTGATTATTGAAATTGCTATACCCAGTGATTACAGTGTCTTGCATACAGAGAGACACACATTCATAAAATATCAGGATTTGTAGGCAGAAATGAGAGCAATGTGGAAGAGAGATAGTAGTAGCAGCTACGGGTCTTATAAAAAAATAATCTACAATCGCACTTAGATGTGTTATCAATACACGTAACACCATACGAATTGCAGGAGTCATTACTGGGCACATTGTGGGTTCTGTGAAGAGCAGTTCTGGCTGACATCAAAGATTGAAACAATACTGATTTTGTGAACTTTAATCATACTTTGACTTAGGAATGGGGTCCATTCCCGTCATTGGATTTGAAACCCAAAATACTTGGGGAAATTAAAAAAGAGCTAAACCAGAGGCCATTGCCAAACTATTTGGCTAACAGGTTCAGTTCAAATTTCTCCCCTCACTCACCCCTTAATAATCCAGATGAAATACCATATCCCACAACCCCCCAACCATTACTATAGTACAGGATTTCAATGCACTTTCCAGGGCCAAAAACACTGCATCGATGGGACCTGAAAACATCATGGGATGCTTACTAAATAGTGTATAACATGACCTCTCTGGTCCACTTGAATGACTTTTCAACTGCAGCCTACAGTCAGGTTTTGTGCCCAAAGAATGGAAGATGGCTACAGTCATTCTCCTGAACAAAGGATATCCAACTACCAATTTGGGTAACTACAAACTGATAAGTCTGACCAGCCTCATATGTAAGGCCATTGGAAGAATCTTATAAGACATGATAACTGAAGATATAGGTAACTTGGAAATGCTGGACTCATCACAATTCACTTTTAAGTGAAGATCATACCTATTAAATCTGGTGGAGTACTTTGAGAGAGTCACTAAAGCAATGGATGAAGGCAAAATTGTGCACAGAGTTTATCTTGCTCTGACCAAGGCTTTTGATATAATATCCCACTCAGGCATTACAGACAAGCTCACTAAATTAAGCATAAATCATTTTAGCACCCACTGGATAGCCACCTGGCTCACTGATGGGACCCAGGTGGTCAAAATAGGTGAGGTCACCGCCACCAAGAGGCCAGTCACTTGTGGAGCCCCCAGGGCTGTGTACTGGACCCACTACTTTTTAGCATCTATTTCTCTGAAATGGAAGCAAATGTTGAAGATTTATGGCTGAATAAGTTTGCAGATGATTGCAAGCTGTGGCTTATCATCAACCCCCCTGCAGACACTAGCATTATTCAAGAAGGCCTATCTCTAACAAACAAATTATGCCAAAGCCACTCAATTCTAAGAAATGCATAACTGTACCCTTTGGGAAGCCAACCACCCTGGCTAATTACCATGTTGATAATATGTCTGTAAGATTTAACCCAGTGGTGAGGGATCTGAGTACACATGTGGATTGTAGCCTTACCTTCAACCGCAGAGTGGCCATAGTGGTGAGGAAATCCTTTTATGCTGCACAACATATAAATAAGAGCATGGCATCTATGTCCAAAGAGGTCATTATCCCATTGTGCCCTTGTCAGACCAATCACAGTCCAATGCTCCCTTCAGTGTGTACATGGCCAGGCATATGCAGCAGCTAGAGCAATCTCAGAAGTTCCTTACAAACCTGCCATACACAGAGCAACTTAAAGCCCTTGCCCTCTACTCAGTCTCCCATAGAATGATGATGGGTGATCTATGCCTGGCTTACAAGGCATTCACAAATCCCACACTTATGAAGTTCTAGCACATTTGTAAGTCAAACAGTACTAGAAACCCAAGGTCTAGAGATCTGAATTTTGTCTGTAACTTAAACAGAATATGCTGGAAAGACAGATATGCGTCTTATAGACTTCCCCTACTATGGAATAGGCTTCCCATCCATGTGAAGCCGAGTTTGTCTATTACCTATTTTAAATGCAACCTAGACTTGTGGATGGGGAACAGGAAATTTACACCAGGCCTGGCATCCATGTTCCTTATAGACAAAGGTAGCTTATAAATTGCCTGACACTCAATGGCCTATTTGGATTCAGGACATCATTATTCTTTCTGAAAAATTTGGTTAGATTTAGAGAGGCCTCCTGGGTCATTAATCTAGTAATCTATGAATCTATGAATCCACGAATGCTGTAGTGGACCTGAAGGAATGGTAACTGAGAAGGGTAATGTAAGTAAGGCTTTCTGGGACCAGTTTTAATAGGGAATTGTGAAGGATATCAAAATGCAGTGGGCAACCATATTAGCCCAATTATACAGGTGAGCTGTAAAAAAAACTGATACATTACTGCATGCCAAAATCAAGCTACAGGAAATGTCCAAAAATAGGCTGACCACCACCACAGTGGCATCTCACACAGGTAATTACTGCATGCCAAAACCAAGCTACAGGAAATGTCCAGAAATAGGCTGACCACCACCACAGTGGCATCTCACACAGGTAATTATTGCATGCCAAAATCAAACTACAGGAAATGTCCAGAAATAGGCTGACAACCACCACAGTGGCATCTCACACAGGTAATTACTGCATGCCAAAATCAAGCTACAGGAAATGTCCAGAAATAGGCTGACCACCACCACAGTGGCATCTCACACAGATAATTACTGCATGCCAAAATCAAGCTACAGGAAATGTCCAGAAATAGGCTGACCACCACCACAGTGGCATCTCACACAGGTAATTACTGCATGCCAAAATCAAGCTACAGGAAATGTCCAGAAATAGGCTGACCACCACCACAGTGGCATCTCACACAGGTAATTACTGCATGCCAAAATCAAGCTACAGGAAATGTCCAGAAATAGGCTGACCACCACCACAGTGGCATCTCACACAGGTAGAGGAAGTCCTGGAATCTCTCACCAGAGAAGGTGAGAGAACTGTCATATTTGCCAGTGGCTTCATTATAGAAGCTGGGCTCGAGACAACTGCCTCACTGTCTGAAAGGGGTACAACAAATTGGTAGTAGCATATGCCACTACTGGAAAGCACTGACTTGCACATATGCCTCTGAAGGATATATGGGCTCTAACATGAACAATGTATATGTGCCCCCAAAAAGTTAATATGACTGGCATTTAACAGTGTGTGTGTGTCATATCATTGTGAGAGTCACAAATATGACTAACAATTGCTATGTTATCAGTAAGCATTCTCAGGTTACTGTGGCAGAGGCTCCAGCATAACAAGCAAACGTGCCTGATATCAGGGGATCATCAGTGATGATGCTGGCACAGTTCCATTATACAGTAGTGACACTAACAGTGGAAGGCACGTACATATCAACCACAGCTGAGATGAAGTTGAAAATGTAAGATGAACTTGCAGCATCCACTATATTCAGTACTGACTGCTCTGTCCATGTCCGCTCCATCTGAGTTACACAGCAGAGGGCCTTACTACCTCCAACATGTGCGCAACCTATATAGGGGAAGAGTCGAGTAGGTGGCAGTAACCACCCTGCAACAAGGGCACTCCCAGACCTAGGTATAATCCTTGGCATTAAAGGTCTACTACTCATACCATATCAGAGATGGTGAGTGTGCTGCATCGACACCAAATCACTGAAATTCATTTCCGCTAACCACAGAATTTTTCCCAGTGTAAGGAATCACTTGTCCTGTAACACGGAGGAATACACACTGCAATAAATAAAACCTGCCAGACTGGGGGGGCTGCACCCCTACAACTCCCCTAACTATATATACCAACTCTGAGATCATACTACAGTGGGGAAAAGGGCAAAGTCTTGGTATCAGTCAACTACTTCCTCACCGTGTGAAAAATTCCACACTTTGCACAAGTGAATTTCAGTGATTCTGTGTCAACGAAGAAGCATTCGATGGAAATACATTTCACTAAGATAATAAAGACCCCATGAACATGACTGATAATCTTCCAGCTCCACTGTGGGCACATGCGATGGGTAAGCCTTTCAGAATCCTACAGATGGACATCATCACACTCCCCTGTAGCCTAGAAGAGCAACACCTACCCATATCTGATCACAGGTTCAGGGATTCTGACATTCTACAGGCAGACATCATGTGGGGAGTATAGTGAGGATGCTTATCATACTCCCAATTTTGCAGGCTATCCATTGGACAGGACACCTTCAATCCAGGGCCACACTGCATACTCATGAGGGTTCCATGACATCATTGAAGGATGTGATCCCTTACTCCCCGCAGTATCTTTGCCAAATGCTTGGCCGTTGCATCCACTACCTGTGGCTCTTCTATTTATTTTCATTTATTAACCAGGTTAGAACAAAGTTCCAAATGGACCAGCTTCAGATTCAACCTGGGAAGAACAAGACAAAAAAACAAAAAAAACGTAACATCACCTTAAATATGGAAATATATTGATCAGTAATGAATGATAAGATGGTGCATAAGACCTGGTTAAGTCAGGTTATAATTAGAACCTAGTTAGGTCTTGTTATAATTAATTTCCCTGCTTTTCTGTCCTCAACCTATTTTAGAACCTGGGTAATTGCCAAAAGGAAGAAAACATATACGACTAAATAATGTTGATAGTACTGCGGTGGTGGTGCTGCGGTAGCATTGTCGCCTCACAGTAAAATGTTGTCCTGTTCGATTCTCATCTAGAGCGTCTTCTATGTGTGACATGCGTGAATGGGTGTACCTTTGTTGGAGGTTGTGCATCAGGGCTGGCAACACGGCACGTAAAAATCTACTACCAATCATTAGCGGACCGGAGTTCCACTGTGGCGACCCCTAACCGGGAAAAGCCGAAAGACACAACAGCTATTAATAATACTTGATATGCTAATGGTTGGCAACCTTATCTTATGTTTATGCCCACATAAAAAATATAAAGTGGCATTTCTAAGGAGATCCTGAATAGTTTCAATTGAGAAAATGGAGACTGTTATTGAATTACTTCTTTATGATTATGACACTTAAGAATATTGTAATATGTTAAGTATTTTTATGTAATTATGTTTTTGGCCTTGTTTAACATGGATCTGTTCAATAAAATCTGATGTTGCACAATAAAAAATGATTGAGTCAATGAGACTATTGTAAGTAGATAAAGAGATTTAGGTTTGCTAATGTATACTATTTACAATATGTGCATAACGTACTGAGAAAACAAGCAAGACACTAGTATGAAGAGAAAATGTGGTAGGCTAAACTATAAGGATGGGGCAAAAGAAGTCAGAGATTCTTTGAAAAAGGGAAAGAAAGGGGTTTAGAAAAGCATACTGACAGATGGCATTGGAAGTTAAGGGGAAATGTTCTATAAAGTGCTAATAAAATGAATGAGTTGAGGAAAGGAATGAAGGAGGGGACTGTTAAGAATCATTTTCTAACTTCTGACAGGAAGCACTTGCAATGGATTTGTTTGTGAGGTATGCTTTGAGATTGCTGCTGAATTTCTTGATGGGTGATATTTCTTTTAGGTGTGTTGGCAGTATTTCACATGAATGTGTTACCATAACTGAGAAGCAGTGGTCGTTTATGTGTAGTCTGTTTTACTGGGTGTTTAAAGAGAGGGTATTGAACCACAGATTTTTAAGATGTTCTGTTGGTAAGGCAGCTTGCAAAAATATTGAATGTTTCATGGTCTGCATGTTGTTGATGAAAGAAGAGTACATCTTTGTGGAATGGGCAACCATTTTGATCGACTGAGATGTGGTGTTTAGTTTGAGGGACTAAGGTAATAAACTGGTATACGTTGCTGTTTTTTCTTTTCTTTTTCAGTAAAGAAGTTTGATTTTTCTTTGAACTGTCTGCTATAACAGAGAAACCATATTCAATCAGTACCTGTAGCACACATTTACCTACAGCAATTCTCTCTTCAACAAAAAGGAAATTCAAGAGATTTTCTTTAACCAGAATAGGCAAGAGTTGATTTTAGATTATACTGCTTCGATGTGAAGTTGAAATTTAAGTGACTAATCCAGTTAAATTCATTCTTACAGTAAAGATTCGATTATCTGTAACACAGATTCTCTGAAACATCAATTGTTTGAACCAACCTTCCAAAGTTTTCGGGTAAGAAAAATCATAAAGTCTAAATATGTCAACATTGTATGCATTCACTTCAGCATGTTTTTTGAGCTTGTAGCCAGCTTGTGTGTGAAAAATATTCTTTATTGTCCACTGAAATCACTGAATGGTTTAAAAGTGCATTTCTGCATGCAAAAAAAAAAAAGATTTTAGAAGTTTTTTATCCGGTTCAATTTTATGTTTGATTATTTGAACTACCCTAGGTCCCAATTAGTTTGGATAATCGACTCTCTGCTGTACTTACTTTTATATTGGGGTGTTTCATTTGATTTCTTGTTGTTCTAAAGTATCTTCTACTGTTCAAGCTTTTGCCCAGTACCAAAAATCATACTTCATGTTTTTGTGGAATTCAGGATCAGTTTGTGCTGGGTAAGCTATTTTCAGAAAGGCTTAGATTGTGTTCAATATCCTTTTTGATGGTGGCTTGTGAGTTATTGGAGCTGTAGACCAATTTGTCTTATGGTAGTATGTTAGAGTTGTTGTCTTCTGTCACTCTGCCCCATCTCATCCTTGTACATGATGATGAGTGTGCCATGCCGACCTCTCTGGCCTGTGTGGATAGACAAAGGCCTGATGCACAATGCATTGTACAGTACAGCCTGGGTGTGTTACTGCAAGCACTAGTTTCATTTTACATTGCCTTGTCAGGGTCAAAGTTGTGTACCAGATGTTGCCTTATTACTACTACTACAGCAATGTGTTGCTTTCACCTTTGCCTTTAATGGGATGTTGATGCAGCCATTTCCTCTGATGACTCATCACTTAATTCCTCATTTACTACTGCCACATGTATGTCTGGCAATGCTAATATATTTCCTTGTTTCAACTGCTCCTGTAGCACCATATTTTTGTAGCATGGTATACAGCATAAATATCTTACTTCAGGTCATTATCATCATCATCATCACCCATTTCTATATGACGTCTGAATGTCATATCAGCTGGTGCCACATCTTTCACTTCAGAGCCAGTTCTCCTACTTTCCTTGGGAGTCATTCCTGGTTGTCGCGGGTCCACTCTCCATCAATCTATCCACTTCTTGGATTGATATCCTGGTCTTCTCTTGAATTCTTCATTTCTTCCAAATTTTCATTACCAAATTGTTGTCTGCTTTCACGTATGTTTGATGAAGCATTCTAATTTGCTATCATTCACCTCCTTCGCAAATGGAGCTACCCACCTCACATACTGTGAACCATTATCTCAGGCTACCTAAAGTACTCTGCCTTCATTGCCCAGGTTTTTGTGCCATATATTCTGCAGCAAATATCTTACTACAGATCTCAAGAGCATACTACAATGTACTACCCGATCTATCCAAGCAATGAAAGTGCGACTGATGATGTTCCTTGTATGTGATAGTGACCTGCTATATACTATATCCACCATGGACTGAGGAATGCAGATGGGTGCCATCATCTACTCTTCTAAGCCATATCCTGCAATATGTTCCACACCATGGACTGAGGAATGCAGATGGGGGTCATCATCTACTGTTCTAAGCCATATCCTGCAATATGTTCCACACCATGGAAGGAGGAATGCAGATGGGGGTCATCTACTGTTCTAAGCCATATCCTGCAATATGTTCCACACCATGGACTAAGGAATGCAGATGGGGGTCATAATTTACTGTTCTAAGCCATATCCTGCATTATGTTCCACACACTACAATGAAACAGTAATGAGTTGCCTGCAATCAGACATGATGTGACAGGTTTACTGATGACTGTGGGTGGCAATATAGCAACTACACAACCCTGTGAAAAACTATCCCAGATTGTGTTACAGATAAGGCAGGTCTGCAAAAGAACTTAACTAAACTGACCATTTGTGTATAGGAGAATAATATGCTAATAAATACATCAAAAACTAAGCATATGGGATTTGGGAGACATAAATTGAAAGGTGAATATTTAATACAGCAGACAGTGATTGAAACTATAGAGTCATTTAAAGACCTGGGTATTTGGGTATATCCATCTTTGAGTTTTTCTAAACATATCGACCAATTGCATAAAGATAGTTATACAATTATATGTTGCATGAAAAGATTTATGAAGTCAGTATTTTAGACCCAAACTAGAACATGGAATAATATAGAAATCTTATAAGAAATCAAGCATGAGTAAACTGGAAAGAGTACAGTGCAAATATACCAAGGACATCCATGGATGTGAAAATTTAAGTTATAATGAAAGACTAAAATATCTGAACTTGTACAGTATCTTTTAAAAATGTTAAAGAGAAGACCTTTTTCAGGTATGTAGGGCATTTAGAGAGAAGTACCTCTTGGAATGTTTAGGATTATCAAAAAGTAGCAAAGCATCATTAGACAACCTACAAAGAAGATTCTACAGGAATGAGATATAAACTAATTGGGTCTCTGAGAGAGAGCAGCTGATGCATGGAAGAGACTACTAAATGAAATTAAAACAAGCACTAGTTTAGAAATTTTCAAGAACAGCCTGTACATATATTATGGGAACAACTGTTTTGGTATATTGGCAGGTTACAAGGGCATTGTTGTCTGTGCTTGAAATATTTGTATGCATGTACATACATGTACCTGCATGAAACACTAGTATAACTTGCACATATGTCAGATGAGAGACTCAAAGAAAGTGCTTACATGGAAACAGATGTACTGTATGTAATGACATGTACGTTGCACACTACCTGACAGTTAATAGAGGGGAAACTCTTCTGGATGAATTACCATACGTCCATGGGAGTTGTTGGGGCCATAATATCAATACAGGCACAACAAATGGTGATCAGAATACAGAATATCAGATAAATGGATTATTTCACAAAATGTCCACATAGGGGTTGTTCTCTCCTGCACTGTTCATGGAAACCAAATATGGTTCTCTGCATGCTGCAGCATATCATCAAGCAACTAGTGTTGGATTCACAAAGCCAGTGTCTGGGAAAACTAATGTATCGCAGATGCTGAAAGGTCTCAGCAGCAAGTCTAGTTAATGTTTCACAAGCCTGTGTGACCACTGGGACAGGCTTTGCATACATCTCCCTTGATTCCATGTGAGGAAGATGCATGTGTATTAACTTCTGCCAGTATCCTTATCTGCAATAAGCAGTTGATAATGTCTCGGTCATAGAGATGATTATATGCTCGATTCAAAAGACCAGTGTTTGGAAAACTTCTAATGTGTCCTCTGTTAAATGCTGAAAGGTTTTGGCGGCAGTTGATAATGTCCTGGTCATATAGGTGATGTTAGCCACTGGTCACTTCATCTGTGACATTAAGAATGGTGCATTGTAACATCACAGGCAATGGTTTCAAAGGTACTCACTACCACATGCTCTTCTGCTAATGTTAATGCTATTTCTCCAATTATAGTGGGAGTGGATCTCCTGGATTAAATTATTTCATTCAGAAATGATGACCACCACATCCTATTGCAGTGATTTACACAGTACTACATTGTGACACCAAATTATTTTTACATTAGCATAAGTAATGGCTGTCATTAGCATGTTGACACTTACTTGTGAGCCATTATATAGTCATTAGCACAGATGCATAGTGTTCTGCTTCTCTTACAGTGTTGTCATGTTATTTGTGCTTGTGAATAAACCTCTTCTTGGGCATCACTGCTCAATACAATTTCATGTAAAGCACTGAGATACTTCTTTTAGAATATGCCCAGCCCCATACCCAGTGACACATATAGTATCTCTTAAACAGAACCACTAAAAATGAAACCATTCATATCAAAACACTGAAATATACAAAACTTATTACCTGTACCCTTCCTTGCAGGTGTCTTTACCCCATCCCACTTAGTGACAAATGACAGCTCTGAGGTCACACAACTGTAAACTAAGAGCTTGAAAAAGGAAAACCACCAGTTATAAATCACCAAACAACTATCACCATGCACTTTTTATAACAGAGCCCAAAATTACAATTAAATGTGAAACATCTATTTAAAACATAATTAAATTTACTAAAGATTTTATAGAAAATAAATCTTGGCCTTTAAAGATGCACTTTAAATCAAGCTCTAACTCAAGTGCTAATAATTAGACAGCACATCCTTGTTCTAAATTGAGTAAATGCATTTTGACATTTCTATCTCAGCTATACTGGTTTCTTTTAAATTACCCTTTGTCAAATAACATTTTCACTAAAGCTTATATATATATATATATATATCTATATATATATATATATATATATATATATATACACACAACTTTTCTTATCATGAAAATAAGTTTAGTGTACCCATGCATTCCTTCCTGTTCTGAGTCATACCTGTATATAAGATGTACAGACTAATGACCTAATTAAGACCTATGTCTGTTTAATAACTAGTTTAGACATATCCTACTCTCTAAAGGGAGATCGATAAGGCTGTGGGAAGTAGAAAGGTATACTGATATTGTAAGTACTAAAGATCATTTCTACACATATTTGCTGAATAAGGCAGAAAACCTGAGACTGGAGCATTAAGAAGAAAAAGCTTAAGGATAGGAGAACGGAGCTGTAGATTGAGGATGAAACCCTACAAGACATGGTCCTGGCATCTTAAAGCATGCTATACCCCTGAAACATACAGTTAACATTAGTAAGAGATGTACTTCTTTTCTAACAGTTGTGTCTGAGGAGACTGCTTTGCAGAATGATGCTATTAGTCAAGATATAATTCATATCAAATCTTGAAGCAAAAAATGGACATAAGTGAGTTTTAGTCAAGCTAGTCACAAGAATTCCCAGTCATCCAGGATAAAAAAAGATGGAAGGATTTCTACTCATTTAGATGCTGCATTTCAAATGCATGGGGTTTTGTAGCCTGAATGATGTATAATGTTCCTGATGTCAGATGATATTTTCTGAAGTGATGCACAAACAAACAAATCACCTTTCCCACAGTGCCCCCCCCAACCTTACAAGCTATAATGAACAGTACTGAACATCTGTAAAAGGCAGATAGGCTGCAACATTGTGACTACATTATTCAGATAACGGACACATCATGTTCCCAATACAGTACACCAAGAAGAAAAATATATAATGATGAGGTAATTAAAACATTTGTTGAGTTGCAAGAATGAATTGTGAGAGGAACTGATAAAGTGAAGCCAGTTGTGGAGATGAATTCAATATATAAGAAAAATGAACTGCTTCTCTTGGTGAACAACATTCCTGAAGAAATGTTTGTTTGCATTACTCATCCTGATGGACACTTGAATGAGTGGACAACTTTAAAACCTGGTTCAGTCACAAAAACTGAAAGATAAACAGCTGAATGAAATTCTTAATGGATACTGAACTCAAGCCAACAATCTCGGTGAGCAGTGAACAGATGTGATTTTAATCAGTGCCAGCAGGTTGTCAATGTAAATGTGATGCAGCACACTGTAGAGTTAAACACCGTATAGAGAAATATGCATTTAGTTGAAGTACTAAGAGACAGATTTGTTTGTTATGGCAGTTCGGAAGTTTGTCATAGAAAGCCATTATCTGAATAAAATTTAGCACTTTCAAAGTATTCAGATGAGCAATGAAATGGAGATTTCACACTGAGTATTTCAGGAAGCATGCTGCACATTTTCTTACCTTGTATACGGATGAAAATAGAATAAATAACTAAGAAGGTAAAAACATTTTATTACTGACATAAAACTAACTTCAATGTAGAAATCTACTGGAACAAATAAAATGAGCAAATCATAATAAAATAAAGGCTCAACTACAAAGTAAAATATTCATCAAAATAAGTAATGCTTTTAAAGAAGAAATGCAGATTTTTAATGTTACCAGATGAACAAAAAGAGTCATTTACATCTACTACTTTGATAAATGTTAAAAGATGGATTGGCATGGAGAACAAAAGTGACAATTATGTTGAGTGTATCTGAAAACAATTTTCAGTCAGTATTTTCAAAGCAATCAATTTTTCAAAAAAAAAAAAAAAACATCCAACCTTTTTGGTTCCCAAATCCAATTTATTATACTGATGTCAACAAGTGAGTTTAGTAAGCAAATAACTACACATTGTGTTCCAACCCATATATATCATTTCGCTAATCTAAAACACTGCTGTCACAAAGGAGTCATCTTTTTCTTCCTTAGCTTTCAGAATAATAAGCATTTTGCAAGATATTATAGGTAACTCTGAGTGCCAAAAAGTCTCACAATCAAGCTTTTATTGTCATAATATATTGAAGTAAATAACATGAATTAAGTGCTTGATTAAAATATAATTTTGGCAGAAATGCTATTTACTTATTTGCAGCTAATTGAAAGTTATACCAATTATTTATTTTGAGATTAAGACTGGGATTTGGGGGATAATGCAGCATGCCTGTGCAGTTCTCATAGACTTGATCTTTTTGGTTAAGAACATTTGGGGTCTTTCTAGTGGTTTGGTATGTTTAATGATCTACATCCCAAAGGGGACATTATACTCAATAATCATACAGAATGTTATATTGATAAATTAAAGTATTTTACTAATTCAGCCAACATGAGAATGGAGAAAGGAGATTCTGCCAATAGGGATGACTGCAATTAGGGATACAGACAATAGGCAAGAGTGGGCCGGAATTTATTGGAGAATACTGGCAAAGGAACCAAGGTATTGGGAGCAAATAACTAGAGAGAGAAAGGTAACATAATAGGAAGACGAAAATAATTTATTTGGACTGCAGGTTAAAGATTGCCTTCTCTATCAAGGATTGATAGAGTATAGGCAAAGAGAAAGAAATAGGGGGTCCCCTCTAAATGAAAGACCAGTACTGGTAGAGTTTTAAGTAGAATCTAGAACAGAAACTGCCATTTAAAAAAGGAATAATTAGCATAGCATATGAAATATTGCATGATAACTGTAAGAATCACTCAGAGGAGGTTAGAGAGGACTGGGAAGACAGAGTGGATAAGAAATTCATTAAGAGACAAGGGGGGAATATATGTACATCTCCCAAATGTCAAGCCAAGTCTAGAAGATTTAGAATCTTTGCTTGGAAGTGTTTACATAGGTAGTTTTATACCCCAATTAGACTCTAAAGAATTTTTTATTCAGGCAGACAGCAAATGTTGGAGGTTTGATGGGGAAGCAAGAGGTAACTGGGAACATATGTTCTGAGAGTATAATGAGTTGGTATACTTTAAAGATTCCATGCAGACTGCTCTATCAGAGATACTGGGTGAGCAAATTGGTGTAACTAGGGAAATTATTTTTTTAAGCTATGATATAGAATCGGCATTGCTAAGTCTAATTATGGTAGGTGTCAAAAAGTAATTACTAGAAAATGGAAATCGAAATATAAAACAACTTTACTAGAAGCAGTGAATATAGTAATAGACAAACAACTGGAACTGGGAAATTTAGGAAAGGTTAAGAGCAAACTGCATAGGAATTGTGGGAACAATACACACACAGGAGGAATGAGGTTTAAAATAAGGTGAGATTTGAATGAGCTTTGTAATGTCTGACTGACAATGACTGAACAGATAAGTGATGTATAATGTTTGCAATGACAATTATGTCAACATGGTTTGTAATGTATAATGTTTGTAACTAATTGTTTTGATATGGTTTGTTTTCATTTATATAAATACAAGATTGCCTATGTCACATGTGCTAATTTAATATATCTATTTGTTGTTTAAAAAAAAAAAAAATAGCCTGATCGATGCTAATTATGAGAGTGATTGCTCTCTGATTACCTTCAGGCTGCATTCTACATGAACTATAGAACAAATTGGCACCCCACCTAAGTACCATGTTCAGTCATAGCCTCACCTCAGGCTTTGTGCCCACTGAATGGTGCACAGCAACGGTTATTCCACTCCACAAAGGGGGATCCACTACGGATCCTGAGAACTACCGCCCCATTAGCCTGAACAGCCTGGTCTGCAAGGCCATGGAACTTATAAACAAAGACATTGGTAATCTCCAAATTCTGGACCCCACCCAGTTCGGGTTTGTAAAAGGCAGATCATGTCTTCCAAACCTGGTAGACGTCTTTGAAGCAGTCACCAAAGCCGCAGATGAGGGTAAGGTGGTTCACACAGCCTAGCTACATCTCACCAAGGCTTTTGACACCATCTGCCACTCTGGAATTATAGATAAACTCATTAAACTAGGCATAAATCCCTATGTCACAAGATGGGTTACCAGTGACAGAACCCACACTGTGAAAGTAGCAGACTTCAAATCCGACTTCAGACCAGTGACAAGTAGAGTACCACAGGGTTCAGTCCTGGGTCCTCTATTGTTTGGTATTTACTTTTCTGAAGTACAGGCTAACACAGAAGGTCTTTGGCTAATGAAGTTCGCAGATGACTGTAAACTAGGAGCCATAAATGAAACTCCTAACAATGTGGACATCCTACAAAAGGGCCTCACTGAGACAGATGCCTGGTATCAAAGCCTCAAGCTCAATGCCAAAAAGTGCATTGTCATCCCTTTTGGTAAAAACTCTGTACCCATGAACTACCACATAGTCAGAAGTCTACTTAACACCGAAAGTGTGATAAGAGACCTTGGGACACAGGTGGACAGTAGTCTCTCCTTTGATAATCACATCGCCACAGTAGTCAGGAATTCCTTCTATGTGGTACACCTCATCACAAAAGGTTTCTCATCCAGAAAAAAAGAGGTCATTGTTCCCCTCTACTCATCACTCATTAGACCCATTATAGAGTGCAGCGCTCCTTTTGGTGTGTACCTCACAAGCATTCTACAACAACTGGAAAGGCCGCAGAAATATGTCACAAAGAGGATTACTGGCCTCAAACAGATGCCCTAAGCAGATCGTCTCAAAAAACTCCAGCTTTACTCCGTCACATACTGCAAACTCAGAGGCAATTCCTGCCTAACATACAAAGCTTTGTCAAACCCAGAGCTGTTTTGGACATGCTCCACTTAAAGAAATCCCAATCCCTCCAAGCTACACTCTTTAGGGACCTAAACCTTGTCACCATAATAAACAGAACATGCTGGTGGGATAGATTCCTGTCCCAGAGATTTCCCATACTCTAGAACAAACTACCTATCTATATCAAACAAAGCTCCTCCTCAGCACTCTTCAAGAAAAATCTTGATGATTGGATGGGAAATAGGAAATTCACCCCAGGGATTTCTTCTGTGGCTATGCTCAACAGGGGCACAGGTAAATAATTTTCTTGAGTGGCGAAAGCCAGGGTACCTTTTTGGCTAGGCTTATATAGGCCCAATAGCCTAGTACCTACCTATGAACCTATGATATTCCTTTAGCAATTAGCTGGGCTAAATAAAATTACTTCTTGACAGTCACTGTCACATGATGATCAGAAGAGAGGAAGTCATCAAATCAGGTACCTAGGTTCCTAACTACATTTTCTTTTTGTAGAAATATGTTGTCTCAACAGTATGATGAGGGGAAGAGATGACTACCCAAAGTGATGATACTACACTTAACTTCCACCCCCATTTTTAGCACACCAAAGGCTTACTAGGGAGAGTTATTTCTCAAAGATTGGGATGTCATAGGTCAACTTAACAACTGCCCACAGTTTGTGCACCTCTGAAAACTGTTAGCTAAAGGTCTTGGCTCTCTGCTTGGAAAACTAAAAATAAGAGGTCCCTGAATTGAGCCCTATGGGTCACTGCTAATCACTTTCATACTTTCTGATGAGACACCTGCAACTCTTACTTTGTGGGTTCTGTCTTTCAGCCAAATTTGTATCCATCTTACCACATTTGTCTTTCAACTAGATTTGTATCCGTCTTACCACAAATGTGGCAATTTTTAAAGCACCTAGCTTTTGTACGTTGTTAGCATGGGGAGGGAAGTTAATGGCCTTGGTCAGATCAAGATGCACTGTGTGAACTGCGTAGTCACCACCTACAGCCTCTGTAACCCTTTCAAAGAAATTTACCAGATTAAATAGACAGGCTCTGCACTTCATAAAGTCATACTGTTGGGGATAAAGACTTCATAGTGCATGATATCAGTTGTAGTATGTTCCATGTCTTTGCTGATAAGGCTTGTAAGGCTGACAGGTCTGCAATTACCTGGTATGGGTGTAAGACCACCCTTATCGAGGGGTACTACCACTGCTGTAGACCATTCATCAGGGACAAAACCAGTGACAAAAATTAAGTTAAACAGTTTGTGGTTTGTCTGCACAGACATGTTAACACAATTAATTAAGCAATTGGGTAATACTGGTAGATATCATGGAGGAAGTATTTTGGTCTTTGTTAGTCCTCTAATGGACTCAATAGTGTTCTTCAATTTTTTTCTCTTTTTTTTTTGTAGGATTTTTTTTTTAATTCTCTCAGACTCAGTGTGAGAAACATCCTCAAGCTAATTATAAAAGGTAACAACAAAGAACATTGTTGGCATGCTGAGCTAAATGTCACATAAAGCAAACAAGCTGTTAATATGCATTCAGTACCATATCAACATAATGGATAATGTCACAACAAAGCCATCCTTCTGTACATCAAAGCAGTTTTTGAGATTATGCACAGTATCGAGATGGACAGCTGATACCTGGTGACACAGCCAATCACCTTCTGGGGGGACAGCACATGTCTAATTATCATCAGCCAGTCTCTACTAGACTGCCACATTAACATGTGGCTTCACCTGCAAGACCACTTTTCATGCAGAGGCAGCTGTGAGGGAGAACACCTTTGTGGTAGAGCAAAATTCAAAAGGCTTTGCATGAATTACAAACCTTCTAAGCCTTTCTGCACACCAGGGCACATCAGCAGTTCCTAATTACATTTGGAGCCCCACTCAACCTAAACCTTAAATCCACCAAGCCAACACAAATGATCATTAAGAAATTAAAGAAAAAATGGCACTAAAAGTAAAACTATTACACTAACTTGCAAAACCCTTACTAATGGTGGCCAACAATTCTGCAACTCTTTACCACAGTACAGATGCAACAAAAATAAAAATGTATAAATAAATCCTAATGTAATCTCGTATTACTGCAGCACGTCTATCCACAAAGACACAACTACAGCACCAGCACAAGTAAGAAGAAAAAAACTACTACTACTGCTCTACTGAAAACCATTAAAATGAACAGAAAACAGTATGCAAAGTGCAGAGAAACAAGAAAATATATGGGTTTGTATGCAATAAAGCAAATGACTCGCATCCTGAGGTAGGGAAACACACTAGGTGATGTTTGGCTTCAGCACCATTCAAACATGTCACAAAACCCATATTTCACTTATTAGACCCTAGACCCAATACTGTATGCATTTCTGTGTGGATGTGTGTATGGGAGAGAGCAAATATGTCTCTTTATATTTATGTTTGTATTTTAATGGTAATCCCTTTGTTATATGGGAAGGCAGTGAATTAGAACTAAATGATTTTACTACTTATATTAATGGTGCAACAGATTTTTTTTCTAATTTTTGGATGTAGAAATATTTAAAGAAGTTGATAGCCACAGATACGTACAAGGTTGTTTAGAAAAAAGTTGTTACACCAACAGTCTTTTGCATGATACTAGTGGGCATACAAAATATAAGAAATTAAATATAGTGAGAAGACAGGCTAAGAATGGTTAGTAGGCTGATATCAAATGAAGCTCAGTTTGAACAAAAATATATATCATATAGAACGATGTTTGTTTAGAGATGGTATCCAAATTATACATTGAATAGCATTTTACATACATCATATTGATCAGTACTGCAGTAGCCTTAGCTATTTGGGATATTTTCTGCCAAGTATGTAACTACCAGCCAGCTTCCAAAGCCTCAGGGCACCTTACACATACCCAAACTGTCAAACAGCTCAAGCTGAGCTGACTAAAAGACAAGTTTGGGTATGAAGCCCTTCAGAACTTTACTGTTATAGAAGAGTATGCTGCTTGTGCTATGCTGACGAGGTCATAAGGCCGAAATATGCATATCCATAGCTAGTGGGGTTTGGCTTTACTGGCCTAAAATTGTCCATTATAACAACTTCAAACATAAAAGTCATGTGCAATCAGAATCGCCATATAGCTAAAACATCTGATGTTCATAAGGGTCATTTGCATATATCTCGTGTGCTTCTGTTACAGGAGTGTTGGGAGGTCACTCATTGGAAGTTCTAGCTTGGCTGGAGTTTTCATTTATTTTTTTTGCCAAGGTGGAATACTGCTTCTATAGTGTAACACACTATTCGATTGGGTGGACTTTCTATACACTTTGGAGGAAAAACATGACTTGAGAATATCCTTACATAACAGAATGTAAATATAATGAATTTGAACAAAATCAAATTGCATAGAAAAAAATAAAAATGTAGTAGTGTTGTTGATATAGTTAATTGTGGTAATGTGGTTGAGGTCTCTGGAGTGTGTGGTGCAGAGGGATTGTGATTTCTTTAGATGTAGCATTTCTAACAGAGCTAGGTCAGACATGGCTTTCTAAGTCAAGCAAAGATCGCCTCTTAGTAGATGCGTCTATATTACATTATCGTACGATTAAAATAGCGAATGCTATTTCATTGCACCGATAATGTCTAAACCACAAAATATCGAACACACGGAACAGACAATTTTTTCCCAGGGAAAAAATTTACTGCTCCGCAAAAAAAACACAAATAACCCCACAAACACAAAGATAAGTGGGGGGGGCTTCACCCCCCGATGTGGGGGGGCTGTGCCCCTACACCCCCCTACTTAAATATACCAACTCTGAGATCGCACCATAATGGAGGAAATGGCAAAGTCCCGAAGACGGCCCACCAAATTTTTTCCCTGGGAAACCATTCGATGTTCAGTGTCTTCGCTATTTTGCCATTTCGACAGTATTGGATCGACTAAACAGCTTTCGCTATTTAGTCCATTCGATATGCTAATATAGAACCTAGTAGATGATATGAGACAGACAATAGCTGGAGTTTTTTGAGTCTGTCCATGTAGAACATGTGTTTAAGGCCTAGGAACTTTTTTGTGAGGTACTTTTGTGGCTTCTACAGCTGTTGCAGGTGTCTAGTGAGGTACAAGCTAAATGGGGCATGATACTCAATGACTGGTCTAATGAGGGAAGTGTAGTCAGACATGATGACCTCTTTGACCTCTTTCTTCCTGGATGCAAAACCCTTGGTAATGAGATGTGCCACATAGGACTTTCTGACTATAGTGGCAATGTGGTGGTTGAAGGAGAGGTTGCTGTCAACTTTTGTCCCCAGATCTTTTATAATGCCTTCAGTGTTCAGTTGGCTCCCATCAATGTGGTAATTAGTGGGAACTGAGTTTTTCCAAAGGGGATGATGCAATTTTTTGGCATTAAGCTTAAGTCCATGGTTTTGACACCAGTCATTTGTCTCAGTGAGGTCTTTCTGTAGGATGTCTGTATCACTTGGGGAGTTAATAATGGCTCCCAGCTTGCAGTTGTCTTCAAACTTGGTAAGCCAGAGTCCCTCCATGTTGGCCTGGACATCTGAAAAGGAGATGTCAAACAGGAGAGGACCCAGGACCGATCCCTGTCGGACTCCAGATGTGACCAGTCGACAGTCTGACTTGGAGTCTGCTACTTTGAAGCTGTTGGTTCTATCTGTGAGCCAATTTGCAACCCAACTAATTATATAGGGGTTGATGCCTAGTTTGCTGAGTTTATCAATAATTCCTGAATGAGGAATGGTATCAAAGGCCTTGGCCAGACAGAGGTAGCCCATATGAACTGCCTTACTCTCATCCTCACCTCTGGTGACTACCTCAAAGAAGCCACCCAGGTGAAGCAGGCATGATCTACATTTAACAAAACAAATTTGCGTGGGATCTAGAGTTTAGAAATTCCCTATATCCTTGTTAATTAGGTCCATGATGATGCACTCCACAGCCTTACATATCAGACACATCAGGCTAATGGGACGATAATCCCCAGGGTCTGTAATTGCTCCCACTTTATGGAGAGGGATGACTGTAGCAGTGTGTCATTTGGAAGGGACAAAGCCTGAGATGAGGCTGTGAGTCAACAGGGCACACAGATGTGGTGCCAGTTCACCTTGTAATTCATGTAGAACACAGTCAGGGATATTGTCGGGTCCTATGGAAGCTGTATTCTTGGCCTTGAACAATGCTGCTTTAACCTGTGCTGCAGTAATGCTGGGGGCCTGCCATTCTTCCGGTATTGTGAATGGTCCTTTGGGGGGGGGGGGGAGTAAAGTTGGCACTGAATCTATCAGCCAGTATGTTGGCAATATCTGTTGTCTCAGTATAGGAGGTACCATTATGCAGTAGCTCAGAGCAAATCTGGGTATTGCTGTGGAGATTCTTGATATAACTATAGAAGGCTTTGTGATTGTTTTTAGTCTCTGCCACAATTCTGCCTTCATAGCTAGCTTAAGAGATTTTTATGAAGGATCTCAATTTTTTGTTGAGGCTAATAAGAGAGTTTTTCCAGTCTTGGGACTTCACCTTTTTCTGCAACAGTTTCTTACTTCTGTTGTAGAGTTTATTAATGGCAGGGGACCACCAGTTTGGGAGCAAAGCTAGCATCTGTGGGATTATGACTGAATGCCTCGTAGTCAGAATACCACCTAAATGTAACAATACCACAGCTCCGTGGGTCTACGGTTGGCCAGGGATAACTGTTCTCAAGGCCAGCGGGTCGGAGTGCAGAGGGAAGGGTGCCACCTCTCTCCAGCTGGGCACTGCATGTTTGTGGGGAAGCAGGTACTAAATCATTTGTAGATGATCATTCATTATTTTTCACTTATGCTACTTTGCAATCAAATGGCCTTAATAATGAATTGCTTATGAAATATTTAATATATTTAATATAACAGATTTAGAAGTATTTTGGAACTTTATTTCATAATAGTTAGGATGTGTGTATTTTTGTATTTAACTGATTTATTATTATTATAATTGTTATTCTATGAACTAATTTGTTTCAACTGAATTATTTTTGTTTTATGTTTTCATCTAACTTCATATGCATTCTAGTACATGCTTCTGTTCTATTTAGTAATGTTCTAATTGATGAACTATTTAACTGCTTTACTGTGTTTATAACATTTGAACCCTGAAGGTGTATGCAGAGGAGCTAGTTCATTTTTGTTTTTTACACACTGTTCCTGTTTTTTAATAAAGTTGTTTTCTTTGCCAAATGATGTTTTTTCTAAATGTTGGCATTCCAAAAAGAAGTCTCTAATCTCCCAAACCCAAGGGCAGTCCAACATGTCTGAATGACTGTTAAAGAGACTGAGTTTGTGGCCACTTCCCACCCTGGCCCCCTATTTCTTCCTGAAGGTCTTAATCTCCATTTTTCTCTTTAGCAAGTGACTGCTTCAGACAAATGGGTTCTGAATATCATTTAAGGTTAAAGATGGCTCCTTTCCTGTGGTTCATTCCTCATCCTGCAAATCAGACTCTCGTTTCCATCTGTTCTTCATCACATGCTATCTCAAGGAATGACATAACCAGTTCCTCTTTCCCAGGTTGGAAAGGGGTTTTATTCAAGGATGTTCCTATTGCCAAATATAAAAAATGTTTTGAGACCAGGTTTGGATATTTCTTTCCTAAACCTGTTTCTGATCATCCCCTTTTTCAGAATAATGTCACCTCACCACCTGTTACCTTTCCTTCCTCTTTCAAGTATCCTAGCAACACTAACCTCACAAGGCCCCTGGGACCTCTTCAAAGTGGTTTCAAATGATACCACAATCATGTGGTACATCACCATGCAAGGAGGAACCAGGTCATACTCCCTTTACAGATTAGCCTTAACTTTGGATATCACTTCAAAGCACAATCTCACTCTACAGGCATCCTAAATTCTGTCAGTGCAAATCTGTGTGGCAGACAAGCTGAGCAGGACCACGACAGACTCGCACAAATGGAAACTAAATTAGGGGCTCTTTCAACATAAGATCCATGTGTGGGGAGTTACCCAAGTAGACCTTTTTGCAGTGGTGGCTGGTGACTTCAAATCAAAGAGGGGCTGCAGGAGACAGTTGAATGGGTGGGGTCAACAGGAAGGGATTTGACCAACTAGAAGGGGGTGGAGCTATGCTCAAAACCACAAAAACTGGGACTTTAATTAAATACACTGCCCTGGGTGCCAAACCGTCATTATGAGAGTCCAATCAAAACAAAATGAAGTGTAGAAGATAAAAAAAACATTTCAATGCATTGGCTACATGACAGCTTAATTAATATCTAGATGGGAGTCCAATATGACTCAAGAGTACTACGCACACTCACAAACATAGTTTAAGATTGCTCTATAGAGATCTCATAAAACTGACTTGTTGGGTGATATGAGCCAGTAGTGCTGTCTTTGCCTGCTGCTGTTCTCTTGCTTATACAGCTTATAGCAATTCCAGTGAGAAATATGGGATCCATTGATCTGTGGCATTCAGCAAGCAAGAATATACTGTTTGTGAATGAATATGTGGATGAAATTTCACTAATGATCCTGAGCCAATAATGTGATACATTGTGTAAGAGAGATGATGATAAGTATCTTGTTTTCTTTTGTGCCACATGCAGTTTTAGAATTCACAATGCTAAATCCAAAGCTTTAGCTATAGTTTACTTTAGACTAGGACAAGCAATGATTTCAGTTTTGTGGTGTGAGAAGATACATAAACTTGAGACCCATGCCTCCAGACATGTAACTGCATCAGTCAGCTGAAAATGCAATAATGAAACCCAGTAATGGATTAGATGAACATATGGTGGCTCCAGAATAATAAAAAGAAATGGCATTTCTCAAAATAAACCTACAGTGGTATATTCTCTAGTAGCCACTTTGATGCACAGTTCTCAGAACAGAAGATTTTAGCTAGAATGCAGAAACTTTTTTTTTTTCTTTTTACTTACAGTTCTTGGTAATCATGTATCTCCTTCATTAATGAAATGCATAGTAGTGTTTTTTTTTTTTAGTTAACAACTGCACCTACTAGCTGCTGGCCTTAACTGTTTGACCAACTAGAATGTTCAGGGGTTATAAAACAAAAAAAGCATTAACTATTGGGTATGTGCAGTGGGAATCCTGTAAGGCTGAAACAAGTGTGAATTTGGCTGTATTGCATGCTGAGGACTTTCTTCTTCCTAAGTTACAGGGTTGGACAAGAAACTAAAGCCAAAGCCTTCAACGATGACGAGATCCTTTGCTAAAGGTCTTAAAGTCTTTGAGTGGATATTTTGTTTAGCTCCTTGTTATGTACAGAGAAGATTTTTTGAAAGTACAACAATCCTAGCTGATGAGGCAGAAAGCCTTAAGAATTAGCCACTTGTGGAACGGACACAAGTCAGTAGAGAATCCATGCCTCATCTTTAACTCAGTGGTGTATATAAAGATGTAGAAGAGCATTGGCTGCTGCACAAAATATTGCACATCTTTGGTTGGAATTTAAAAGGCCGATTTCTCAGCGGATCGGTGTAAATTGAAGAAGCCTTTGATAGCACAGTAATTATAAACAGAGGTGTTATAATCCTAAACAAAGAACATTCTGTTTCTACATGCTAAAAAATTGTACATGATTTAAATATTGTAAACTCCAGGATTGGTAAATTACAGGGGATTGTACTTCTGCAAGGTGAAGTGGTGATATTCATATCTATCCTGTTACAGTCCACTTTCACTTTAACACATAGTTTACCTGGAGTACTATTTATTTATTTTCTCTGACACCAGGTAAGGTTCATAAAAAACTGTAACAACTTTATTTAAAATAAGTTGATCTGAGGGATACTAAGGATAAATAAATAAAGCAGAGTACTACATGTCTTTTCTATTCTGCTACTCACTGATGAGACCACATCTGGAATAATGCAGGTAGTTCTGGAGACTTAAATGGAAATGGTCAGGATGCACATAAACAAAGATGGTTTTACTCACAGACAGGCAGTGTGGCTTCTGGACAGGTCTTACCAATATTATTGCCAGCTACATGGTCACAGATCAAATTTAAAACAACATAAACAATCGCTATTTATCTGGTGCTATTTTCATAAGTATGACTCAGGCTTTTTTATCAGCCATTTTTTCTGTAGATAAACTGCAAAATCTAAATTTTGGATCAGGTTTTAGCACATGCTTGCAAACACACCTATTCAATACAACCTACCAAATCAGTGCTAGTGACTGTGTCTCTAAAACACACTACCTGTGACATGCAGCAAGGATTAATAGTATACTCTATTATATTACCACTATTATTAAAAAAAATGGGAAACAAGAACTGCCTTCCCTGAATAAGGAGACAATTTTCTACCACCTGACTGAGACATCACATCCTTTGACCTGTAAAATAAGCTTCAAGCTGACTCTGCAGTGTTCTGACACATGATTTGCCTAAACAAGCTGCTAATAAAATTCACTAAATTGATAGTCATGCTTTTTGGCAGTATTGAAAAACTAAGTACTATCTTATCATGGCAAATAAAGGATCCACTAAACAACAACTTCAGTACCACTTCAAAAATATTTACTTCTGCAAGATTACACACTCGTTTAGGTCACTTAGAAACAAAAATAGACAAAGTTCTTGCTTGAAGAAAATCAAGCTATGAAGATTCAATCTTACTACAAACAAAAAAAAAAAATATGAATGATTTTGTAAAAAAATATTTTTCTGCTGATGCTTGAATATGCCAGTCTGTTAACTACCCATCTCTCATTAACACATAACCACCCTTAAAAACAGAAAGCAAGGTGTACAGATTTCTCCTTCTGAACATAGAAGCCACAACTGCTTGCCACCTCAAAAGTCATGATGGTCACCTGTGGCACTGATACTTGCTGCAATGATCTTTGAAAAGTCTACATATATCAATGGAGCCGTGGTGGTGCAGCGGTTAGCATTGTCACCTCACAGCAAGAGGTTCTCCCATTCGATTCTCAGCTGGAGCGCCTTGTGTGTGGAGTCTGCATGTCCTCCCCATGGCGGAGTGGCATTAAAGACATGCGGGTAGGTGCGAGCGTGAATGGGCATGCCTTCTTTGAAGGTTAGGCGTCGGGCTGGCAACTCGGCACCGTAAAAATCCACTGCCAATCATGAGCAGACCGGAGTTCCCCTGTGGCGACCCCTAACCCTGAAAAGTTGAAAGACTTTGCTGTTTATCAATGGAACCTTTTGGGCTTGCAATGGTGAGAGAGATAGGGCTTTTGCTAAAATTAGACCAACGTATTGCAATCAGGTTCCATCTTTAACTTTATATATGTATAGCATTTCTTTATAACAAAAAAACTGCAGCACCAAGGTGGTAAAAATGTGTTTAAAAGATAAATCAGTTACGCTGCCCTCACAACAGACACTGTCTGATCTAAACCATATAAATAACTTAGAGCTTCACAGTATATATTTTATTAATAATTGGGAACATATATGAACTTCAGGATGGTAGACCTACCTCAGTTTAAACTTGTTAAAAAAAAAAGAGTGACTGTGACCGTCCTCATCACAAACTGAAGTTAGGAAGGAACTTTTTGTTTTCTTCTCTGGATGACTCCTCTCTGCTCTCTCTGTTTGTAAACAAGGCAAGCCGATTAGCCGAAAAAAACAAAGTTGTTTCACTAACCGTAGCACTAGCAAGCAATCAAAGTACTGTGCTACAGCACTGATTGTTTCTTGCTCTCTTTTTCGAGAAGAGAGTGAGAACCAGTCAGTAGCCATCCAGCCATCTGCGTCACGTACGTGACTGCAGACGCGGCAGTCCGACCCCCTTCCACTATAGTGTGTGGTTATACCACATAGACTTCTGGACATCACACTGATGCCTTCTCTCCTCAATCTGGCTGCTTGTACAGCAGTCTATGCAGGTTTACAGATGCAACTATAAAAAAAAAAAAAAAAAAAAAAAGACCGAACTCGACGAGCATGTGCAGTTCGAGTTCCGGGACTTTGCAAGTGAGTCGGACTCGCTTAGAGCACTGTCTGCAGCCAGCCACTAAATATTAAATCATCATTTATAAATATTTTTTTATTTTTAAAAATGTCCAAACTTGAAACTTTTTTTCTCGGGGGGGCTGCAGTCTGATGCCATGAGCCGCCACTGCCTTTTTGTATCTTCGTTGAAGAATCAACCGGCAAGATTCTGTTGCAGAACTCTATGCAAGAAGGCCTGGAAGACAGATGACTTTTCCTTTCTTTGGATAATAATGTTCCAGTATGCATTCCCACCCTTTCCACTTATATCCAGAGTACTTCTGAAGATTCAGTAGGAATCCGACAAGATCTATGTGGTGACTCCTTTCAGGCCTAGGCAACAGTGTCTCCCTTCTGTCAGAAATGGCCACAACTTCCTCACAGACTGGATCTGTTCACAGAAGAACAGGGGCATCTGATACCACTTCAACATTAATCATTTTCAACTGACTGCCTGGATGATAGCATATTAATTCCTTTTAGGTGCCTGTTTACTGAGGATGTGTACCAGGTACTAACGGAGACAAGAAAGTCTGCTACTAAAAAATCATACATTCACAAATAGAAAAGGTTTTATAGTGTGTGGTAACAACATTATCAGCACCCATTCATAGCTAGTTGTTCTCTGTTTTTCCAATATTTGTGTGAGTTATCCTATGGCGTTCCTAATTCCTCTATCAAGATTCATTTGTCAGCCATTTCAGTAAGTCTGTCCATAGATCCTCCTCTTTTAAGGCAGTCGCATTCCAAATTGCTGAAAGGGGTTTTGCATAACGGGTCTCCAAGAAAACCGGTGGTCCCTCCTTGAGATCTTAATTGTGTGTTAGAGAATTTGACACTTGGTCCATTTGAACCACTTAATCTGACTGACTTGAGGTTCTTAACATGGAAAACAGTCTTACTGATTGATCTGATGTCTGCAAGAATGGTATTTGAGTTACAAGCTCTTATGATGAGTCAGCCCTCCCTCATTTTCCATAGGGAAAGTGATTCTTTGAGAACTAATCTTTCTTTTATACCTAAAGTGGCATCCAACTGTAGTTTAAGGCAAACTATCCATCTCCCTGCTTTCTTTACTGACTCTAAAAATGAGGGAGAAAGGATATTCCATACCTTGGATGTCCACAGACAACTCGTGTACTATCTTCACTGAACTTAATCTCTCAGATCTTCAAATCAATTGTTTATTTCTTGTGAAGGTAAGAAGGGACAACCTGGTCAAAACATACTACTTACAAATGACTAAGGCTATTACCTTTTGTTACACACACTATAACAAATCTATTCTAGGCAGGGTCAAGTTCCTCTCTACCAAGGCTTTATCTGCTACTTGGTCCTCTGTACATACTTTTATAAAGCACTATAAATATGATTCCTTCTCTAGGTCCAGATCAAGTAAACAGTTTTTCCTCTAGAGTGTTTGATTTTCAATGAAAGAGGGGTGACTTGGTCTTAACCTGGATATGAAACAAGTGCAGTTTCAACTTGATTTGGCTGCAAATAAAGAATCAATGTTAAAAGAAATAATTTCTAGTAAAGTATTCTTAAGAAAACCAAAATAATTATGTGTTAAATTTAGTTTTAGTATTCAGTTTCAAGTGTATTTTGTAGCATTGTGTGATATTATATAGGATTCTGATTGGACAATAATGAACTTGTATCACTATTTAACGTGCCTTTTAGCAAGTAATTCTGTCTGATGATATTCTAAGTGCTTGTTATAGAATGAAAGTCCTAACCGATTTTTGTTAGCAAACGTGCAGTTCATTTATTAAGCTTACCTTTGAATGTTTTTCATCTTTACTGCTGATTTTGTTTAGTTTCTTGAATTTGTCAGCAATTTTGACATGTTGCTAATTGGAATGCTTGTGATATCTATAAGTATGCATGTCCAGGTGCTGCAGCTAACATTTAGGATCATATATGTATTCAGCTCTGGGAAAATGTGTGTGTGTGGGGTGGGGGGGGGGGTTGCGTGGGCACCCTTCATGCCTGTTCTTTGTGTGATTAAAGTATATTACTAGTGGCTGTGCTAATTTTCCTAGGTTTAACATTTTACTTTCATGTGACTATCTGGCTGAAACTTGAACTCTCATTACACTACCATATCAGATGAGAGATTTGATGCATACCATGTGTTATCTCTGAATGTCTGTTATTTGTGATGAGTTAACTGAATATTTACCTTGTGCCATAGGCAGAGTGTACATTTTCCAGCAACCCTATGCAATGATTGCAATATCTGTAAATCCCACAAATATTGCATATCACTGCTGTTAGTGCTACTGATATTTTTATGTTAAAAGCTTAGATTCTGAAGTTTATTTGAGAGCATTTTATAGTTTTACTATATAAAGATTACAGAGACCACATTAAATGATACAAACTTTAATCATCACTAGCATTACAGTCTGGAAATTCATCTTACAGATAGAGAATCTAAAATATTTCTTTCTGGCCTGCTTTGTAGCCAAAAAGGACTATTGGATTAGTTCAATTACCTGGCTAGCAAATGAAAATAAAATAAAATAAAATACAAATCTTCTACCCTCATTCAGCCTCATCCTATGTCTAGCTACCATAGATTTTTTTTGTGTGTGTGTGTGTGTGTGTGTGTTGTACGTGCATGCGAGTGTGTTTGAGTAGTTAACTAATTAAGGTGGCATGTTCTTCCTAAAAAGCTACAGTGACAATAAAAGTGCATACATTCCTGGGACAGGGTAATCTTATGCCAACATCCCCGTGATATATTTTCAGGTCACATGAGCAATGTGCAGTATCTAATTGCCCACTTGACCAGTAATGAACTCTACATTAAAACTTTGCTAAATTTCTTTTTCATTGGATTACAAACATATCCTAGCCCAATTTTAAAGCCATTTTACTGGTGCCATTCATATAATCAGACCTTTTTTTATGACATCTCTCCCCTGGAAGTGTATTCTGTAAATGAATAAATATTTTTTTCTGTTTTTCAAATCAAAAACCTACTTTTGGAAAAAAAATCTCAGGGTGCATAATTAAATAACTAAGATGAAGCCAGACAATAACACATTCTGCAGGTATCAGCAGAAGTCTTGAGTGCTGTTTAGAATATCTTGTTTGGGAAACAATTTCTGGTTATTATCTGTCAGTGGCATACAAGCTTAATGATTTAAGTCTTTTGCTATCAGAGTTCTTATGGTTTTAATCTGAAGAATTAACATCTCTGTTAAAAATAAAAATCTATGAACCCAGCTACTGTATAAAGTGCAGTTTGTGATAGTGAGAAATAAATTCTACTGCTGCACCAATAACCTCTAGTGTTGAAGTGCCGTCATGTTTTTCTTCATGGACAACACGTTTCTTTAATACCTTATTCTAAGACAGCAATATTTGAAGGAAGTCAGAATTAATGCTTTGGATAACGACAGCTTAAGCTTGTTTAAAACTCTGAAGTCACATGAAATACTACAGATTCAATTAACTACAATTTCAGAACACGGATTCCTGTGCTGGAACCTGCTACTTTTTGGTTAATATACTTTACTACTAATTATGTCTGGCACATGCAGCATCTGATGTCAGCTGCTGTGCAATTTTGCCAAAGCTGTTGAAGTTTAATTTTCTAAATCCTAGCTGCTGTAGCTTTAGAACATTTCCTTTTGAACACATCATCATTACTCTGAGGGGGATGGGTTTCAGCAATCATCTGTAAGTAGCTACAGACTGAAAGACTTCATAGAAATACTGTCTTTCTTTGAGAGGAGGAGGTATGATATTCAAGTTGACCAAGTATTCATGTTTTACTGGTAATGACATCTATCTGCACATCAGTAACTGGAAGACAGAAAGAGCTGCTCACCTCACAGGCATGTCAGGCTAGAGACGGTAACACCAATTTCAATCTGCTGCCCCGTTCTGGTGATGGCAGAAACCTGTAGAGGTGCATGCAGTCACTATGAGCTTATTTATATATTATGTTTGTAAGCTAGTTATGTGTTTCTGTAAAGTGCCATCCCAGGACATGGCCACTTCTGCCCCAGTATCTACATTCACATCACAACACAGATTCAGGAGTTCAACAAGGGCAGCCATGTTTCCAGAAGTAATCTGCAGAGGTCATTTTCATCTTATTACACATAAGTGGACATGTACTAATGAAAATATGATTTCTATAGTGCAAAGTCATATGATGCAAATCTAACTACATATAAATACACAGTGGATACAATGAAACTATAGCTGCAAGTCAAATTGAGTGCATACTAAAATGGGCATTTTGAAGATTTGCGTGTCATTCTCTCTCTCACTCAATATATGTGTGTGTGTACATATATATATATATATATATATATATATATATATATATATATATATATATATATATATATATATATATATATAGAGAGAGAGAGAGAGGTGTTTAATTTAAGCAAAATTCCCCAATGCTGAACTCCATTTTGTCAGCATGCTTTGGTAGACAAAGCAGATAGTCAATAAGTTTGCAAGACTGACAATTCCTGGGGTTGAAGAATATGGCCTTTCGGCTGGAGCTGTGAAATCTTGAAATAAGTAATTGGTGGGGGGGTTGCTAATTTTAGGTAAATATATATATATATATATATATGTGTGTGTGTGTGTGTGTGTGTGTGTGTGTATAAAAACACACACCACTTTCTATCTCTCTCTCTCTATACACACACAAACACACACACACACACATATATATATATATATATATATATATATAGATATGATTCTTATATATATATATGCGTGTATGTGTGCGTATATACATATATATTTAGGTTTGCTATCAAAATCACAACATTGACAAAAAAAAGTATTTAATATTGAAAGTCAGCTTCGAGTTCCTGCAGATTAAGTTGGTGAAAATGTCATCTACTTTTGGCATTTACTTCTCAGAAGTCAAGGTCAATGCAAGTGGTCTCTGGCTGACAGTCTGCAGATGATTGCAAATTAGGAGCTGTCACTAACTCTCACACTGACACAAATGTTCTCCAGGAGGGGCTGACCCAGACAAACAACTAGTGTCAGAGCCATGGACTAAAACTAAATGCCAAGAAATGCATAATAGTATCCTTTGGGAGGGCATCCATCCCTGGTAACAATAATATTGACAACACAACCCTTAGAGTTGATCCAGTAGTCAGTGACACATAGATAGTAATCTAGCCTTTGATCATCACTTGTCTACGGAAATCATTCTATGTTGCACAACTTAGAAACAAAGGTATGGCATTTAAGTCCATGGAAATCATTATTCCACTGTATTTGGCATTCATCAGACCTATCATTGAGTACAATGACCCCTTTGGTGTATACCTAACCAGGCATATCCAATAGCTTTAATGTCCACAGAGGTTCCTCACTAAAAGAATATAGGGTGCAAGTAATATGCCCTATGCAGTCTGCTTCAAGGTCCAATCCTTGTATTCTGTCTCCTACAGACTTTTGAGGAGAGATCTATGCCTGGCATACCAGGGCATTGTCAGACCCCACTCTGATGGACCTCCTGCATATCCACAAAACAAACCATACCAGAATTACCCGTTCTAAAGACTTAAACCTTGCCTGTGACATAAATAAGACCTGCTGGAGAGTTAGGTATGTATCTCAGAGACTACCCCCCTTCTATGGAACAGGCTCCCCATCCATGTGAAGCAGAGATCCTCCTTAACCCAATTCAAGTGCAACTTGGACAATTGGATGGGAAAACAGAAATTCATCCCTGGTTTGGCACCTATGTCTCTAATGGAAACCGGTAACCTGTAAATGGTTCATCTCCCAGGCCCATGCTTACACTTATCAAGGGTGTCAGAACTTGTCAGAGATTTGGGATGCATGGCTAGGCTTAAAAAGGCCCTTCCGATCATTAGCCTAGTAAATACCTATGGACCTATGAATCTGCTGAATGGATTCAGCAGATATGACATGTTCATCGAATAGTGAACATGATGGCCATATAGGAGCAAAGGTAAATGCAACTCCTACACCTCAACTAACGTTTCTGCAGGGGGGCAAGCCACCCTGAGCCCCCACATCCCCCTGAAAACTATATATTCCAACTCTGAGATCTCGCTACAGTGAGGAAAGGGATACATTTCCCAATCCACACGGTACAGTGCTCTCTAGTCATAATATTGAGTAAATATCACCAAATGCACAGTGGCATTAGCTGATACGGACTCTCACTCAATTAACATTCGGAAACACAGGAATCAGCTAACTGCCATTCGGGATTCCCATGTTTACCAAACCTACATTCTATGTTTTGATAGTATTTGTAAATCAAACAACAGGGCTGGGGAATCTTTTTTCTCTAATGTTGTTGTGTTTTTTGGCTTTTCTCGGTTAGGGGTCGCCACAGCGGAACTCCGGTCTGCTAATGATTGATAGTTGATTTTTACGTGCCGAGTTACCAGCCCTGACTCTCAACCTTCAACGAAGGTACACCCATTCACGGATGTCTCCACGCAGAAGACACTCTAGCTGAGAATCGAACCAGACAGTGTCTTACTGTGAGGCAACAACACTACTGCAGCATCCTGGAACCTTCTTCCTAATGAACTTTCCTCTCTTCCCTCTATATCACTCTTTAAAACCAAACTGAAACTTTTCCTCAGAACACACTGGTTGTGCCCCTGTACTAAACCTGACTGATCAACTAGCTCTTCTTTCTTGGTTCAACCTACCCTCCTCTTTTCGGTAATCAAGTTCCTTTTCTTAATAACAACTTACCTTGTCCTTCTATACTATTACTTACATCTTCAGAATCTCATTAAGGAGACTACTTTTACTAATATATTGTATAATTTCAGCTCCTACCATTTCTTTATGACTACTTGTATACTAATATATTGCATAATTCAGCTGCTATCTTTTTCTTTATGATGTATTGCAACTACATTTTCTATTGTACTAATTGTATCTCTATATTTGGCACTATGTCATGAACAAATGACCTCTTTGATTATTCTCTGTACTGCACCTGTGATGTTCATTGTATACATTAATTTTTGTATATGTGATTTTGTTTGTTTCCTCGGAGCTTATCTTCCCGGGCCTCTACTGAAAATGGACATATATCCAGTTAGACTAGCCCGGTCAACAAATGTAAAATAAAATATATATACATATATATGGATTCACTACGAAAACCTGAAACCACACAATACCGACACGCACAATACCAACACCCAGAAGCACAAAATGTCAAAATACCAAAAACGACATAACAAAAGCCCAAAACCATCAATAACATGTTGACATTTGGGAGTTCTAATTATAAAATGCACCCATATAAAGAAACACATATTCATACATAAACAGACACACACACACACACACACACATATATATATATATATATATATATATATATATATATATATATATATATACGGGTTCACTATGAAATCTCGAAATACTGAAATCCCGAATTTCAGTATTTCGAAATTACATAGCCGAAACCTTCAAATCCCAAAAACCCATAATCGCGAAACTCAAAATCCCGAGCCTACATTACACACAGAGCACACATAAACATACACACAACTTCCCCCCACAAGCACACAGAGAAACCCCACACACCTCCCTACTTATATATACTAACTCCGAGATCGTACAGACAAACAAAGGTAAATCACACCCACACATTTCATAGTTCCTCACACACATCACAGTCACAACACACAGTGACATACACTAAAGCCCCTAACCAACACACTTACACACACATACATACCCATACTAATACCTAACCATTCACACACACAACACCGGAAGTGCTAATTCAAGCGCTTCTGGTGTTTTGGGAATTCAAGGCTTCAGTGTTATAATTTCGAAATACTGAAATTTGGGATTTCAGTATTTCGAAATTATGAATGGAACCCACATATACATATATTTATATATATATATATATATGTATATATATATAGATATATATATATATACACACACATATAAAGTATATATTATATATATGTGTGCACACATGCAAATACATATACATCTATAAAGCAAGCAGATATTATGGTCACTAGCACAGCCGTCAGCCTCTTAACTTCAGGATAAGTGACAAATTTAGAAATAATCAGGGACAATCATGGACATAATACTACTAACCTGAGAAATTAATAGAATGAAAATTTACATACATTTTCTGAAGTAAAGACAAAAGCCTGTGATGTTGGGTACTGTCATTTATATACTAACTGCAATCAACAAGCTTTTCTTCCAAAACCATCAGTCTTTTGAGAGAGTACGAGGGACGGAGCAAAATTTTGATCCAAAAACAGGGATATTCCAATAATCAGGGGACAGTTGAGAGATATGGTCACCAGTGGGCCAATAGTTATAAAGCAGGGAAAAATAAACGAGAGAGAAATAGGCTAGAAATCAGAAAGGGTGACTGCCAGTGGTGGAAGTCCTTTCTGATTCAGAGAACGGCATACCACAGTGATTCTGCATAGTCACTCACTGGGCTTTCTCCATGGCCATGCTACATGCAAATGAGGCATTCCAGGGAATGGCCTGCGCTAATTAGCCATATGGTCTATTCCTGGAATGCCTATGAAAAAGGGATTTATGCAGCTGAGTGACTTGAATTGTCGCGCTGTGTTACTTAGCAATCCTGGCAGTGTTGTCAAGTTCCTACATTATTTCCAATGGCAAAGACTAATTTGCAGGAAAGTGTCAAGGCGTAGCGGTGGGGAGTGTGTGCGCATGTCTGTAGGGGTATGATTGGCCTGAGATGACTGCTTGTGTGAATGTGACTGTGTGCCTTCATGGGCGGTTGCAATAGGCAAACTAGTTTGGGGATTGGTAGAGTATATGTGTGTGTGTGTGTGTGTGTGTGTGTGTGTGTGTGTGTTTGTTTGAGGGAGAGATAGAGATATCACTGGGGGCGAGGGTGCCAGTTACAGTCACTCTTCTATGTGTGTGTCTGCATGAATGTCTGCATGTGTGAAGGAAAGAGAATGAGGGGGTGCCTGCACCAGTATGAAGCATTGTCATCCAGTGCTAATTACCACTAAAAATTGCTGTCTAGCATTGATGGTATGGACAGGATGGCTTAATGGTTAAGGTGTTTGCCTTACAAACACAAGGTGCAGGGTTTGAGTCTCACAAGGGATAATTGTCTAGGCTTAAAATGGCTCGCAAGGGGAGTTAGCTTAGTACCAACGTATGAACACCTAGAGACATGTTAATTACCCAATAATGAGGTCTTTCTCATTGAGGCTAAATACATCTATGAATCACATTTACCACATTCATGTAAAATACAACATGTAATATAGTTGTGTAAAATGCAACTTTTACCCACTGCATTATATGGGAGTACAGAGATTTTTTTAAACCATAAATCTATGGCAGGCATACTGCAGGATTGCAAGCTAAGTGATGAAAACAGACATTGCAGTAAAGCAGTAGCAGACAGTGAACCATACCTCATTACAGAGTTAATTAAAAAGGTGATCTAACAGTGGAGAATGGATTTCAATGGCTCTAAAGGAAGCCAGTCTTACAAAACATCAGGCTGCAAGTTAGCCAGTTCATCAGAAAAATAAGATGTGAATTTCTATTACCTTTGTTTGGTCATTTGTAGCCAAAGTGCAGTGTCACAGTGACAAACTACATGTCCCCACTGTGAAAATCAAGATAGTGTTGTGAAGAACAAACCAATATCTGGACTACATCTCCACAAAATACATGCATATAGCAGAACAACATTAAACTGCTCTGATCTTATACAGGCATCAAGTACAAAAAATATACAGTCTAGTACTCATGCTTGCTGCTCAATATACAATTAATCACAATATACAAGCAGTACATATTGGTATCTACTGAGACCACAATTCAATCATCTTTTGCAATGCATGCACTAGTGTCCCCTATAATGAGATATATGAACTTGAGGAAATCTAGTAAAATTCCATGTCAAAGTCTGAAGTTATGTCAGAAAGAGCATAAAAGATCTGTAATGGTGTTAAACTACTCGAGACCTCCTTGCCCAGGTGTTCAGTTGGACTAAATAAAAACAGGTCACCTTGTTCTACAGGCTTGCCCATAGTACCATCCATCTCAATGCCATGAATAGCTTCTTCCCTCTCCGCACATCATAGTAGAGGACCTAAGCCTGGGTTAAACAGGTGAAGTGAGAATGTGCAGTATCTTTGAGTTCCACTTAATTATGCATTGACCATGGTTAAGTATTTCCAGTATGAAGACATACTGTATTTAGAAACTTGAATGAAAATCCTACATGCAGAAAATGTATCCCAAAAATCATGACTCCCACGTCCTTGCATAGAAATGCTGTCTGCATACGTTATTCACATCCTTTCAGTACTTCATCAACATGCTAAGACTGCTTCATCTATTGGAATCTTGCAATTATGTTCACTGGCTCTGTTTCACTCTTTCAGTAGATTATGAATTTTCACTACAGCAAATTTCCCACTATACAAATAGACTTGCAGCCTTTGGACAACCCGCACTAGTCCCAAGCATTCCTCTGTCACATCTCCAGATGATTCTTCACTTAAAGTAAAATATACTTCTGGATATTTCTCTTCTATTAAATTTATCCGAGTACAGCCCCAGGTCTTTGGTTCAAAACATCCCCTGCATAATAAACTCCAGACTATGATCAATTAGCTAGCACAGTTGGTTCATTCGAGGACTCCTTGAGTTTCTGGAATGCCTGCTCAAAAGCAGGAGTCCAGATAACTTTACCTTACCTATGTTTTCAGGTTAGATTTCAGATATATGCGACTATGACTGCTTGGTAGTAGCCTGATTAAATTGTAACTGTTATTCTAAATATTTAAGCACTTGGGCTTCATACCGGTTGTTTTACATTAAGAAGGTTTGTGGTCTGCACTGTTGGGGCAGGACAGGTCGCTTACATCCTTCTAAGCTTGGAATTTCTGATTGAAGGCTCAGTGTCTGCTATTCTAAAAGTGTATTAGTTCTGGCTTAAGTACTTGGGCTTCAGGCCAGTTATTCTACATTAAGAAGGTTTGTGGTCTGCACTCTTGTGGAAGGAGAGACTGCATTCTACCCTTCTGAGCTGGGAATTTCTGGTCACAGGATTATTGTGCCTGTTTATTTTAACTGTTTCTGAAATTGCTGCGCCTTGTTGCTGTAGCATAAGACCAGATTCAGGCCTGCTGAATCCAGCTTTGTTTGTAAACTTGAGCACTGATCCAGGCCATCTTTTTTTGGAGAAGGTTCCCCTGCACCCTAGTAGTGGGAGGGTGCAGTTAGGTCTTGTCTGAAGACTGCTGGAACAGGGCTCAGTTTTGAGCTTTTTTCTGGTTAATTGGGTAACTTGTTTAAATCAGTTTGTTCATTTTCTATTGTTTTGTATATATATATATATATATATATATATATATATATATATATATATATATATAAAAATTGCACTTTATTCATCTGCTTTTACTGTATTTGGGTTTCTTCCTCCTTTATTACTAGGGGCAATGACTACAAATGTGAACTGAGATATATAACAATAAGCATCCTTTTCTGTGCATTTAAAGTGTTTTTTTTACTGTATCTGCTTTATTTTCTGAAAAAAAAATATACACTTGTTTCCCGCCTTTCTAAGCTAGTATAGTCCAGTTTTTAGGTTAGTGCTGAATTCAGGGCTGTGTTACAAATCTCTGTGTTTGCCCATACCTTACTTGGATAGAAGGAAGTTTCTCTGTTCACCTGTGTTAGAAAAATATGCATTAATGTGTGTATGCTTAATGCCAATTAATAATCAAAAGAATTAATACGCTTTTCATTCTATTTTATATGCACTGTGTTATATATAAATTGAGTTTCATATGAGACTGAAAAAGATGCTTTTTGAAAACTGCAGTATGCTTTCTGAAACTTGCAAGATGCCCTCTGACCTAGTAATTGCTAGCACAGCAATATTCATGTTTATGCCTTTTGGATATGTACTTAAGAAGCAGGTGCTTATCTGCTGGGTCAGGAACGAATGAATGAACAATACTATATTCTGTAAATGTAATGATTTTAGACAATCAGCTCTGTTCGAAGCATGAGAACATGTGCAGCTGCAGAAGCTTAGAGATAAAGTAGACAAAGGATTATTAGAGAAATGAACTGTTAGCATTGTGCTTGAATTAGCCATAGTAACTTGAATGGTAACAAAACATGTATCTAACTGGTAAAACAGAAAACAAGTGCCAGGAAACGTTGAAACTCGGTCCAAGCAGTTTATTCCACAAACTTTTTTAAAAACAAATGAAAAGCAAAAGCAAACGGTAACTTGTATTAACGCTCTTACAACAACAGTTCAGTATGCTTTGCCTTGTACATAGGACTTCATCAGACAAATCTCAATAATTAATTACAGCCCTTAAATAGTAAATCGAATCAATTTGCTCAAATAAATTGTCCATAGACCTTTCTTTGTTATTTCAAACCAACCTATCAAAATACAAAAACTCATGAATATTAATGCCCATCTGGGAAAATATTGAAATATTTATTTTTATACATATATTTATGTATTTTATATTTAGAAATGAACATCATGATAGTTTTTAAATGAGAGCAAATAATCTATGTATTTCAAGCAATTCTGCACTTTTCCCAGATGGGCATTAATATTCATGAGTTTTTGTATTTTGATAGGTTGGTTTGAAATAACAAAGAAAGGTCTATGGACAATTTATATGAGCAAATTGATTCGATTTACTATTTAAGGGCTGTAATTAATTATTGAGATTTGTCTGATGAAGTCCTATGTACAAGGATGAAAACGCATACTGAACTGTTGTTGTAAGAGCGTTAATACAAGTTACCGTTTGCTTTTGCTTTTCATTTGTTTTTAAAAAAGTTTGTGGAATAAACTGCTTGGACCGAGTTTCAACGTTTCCTGGCACTTGTTTTCTGTTTTATTGGTCTTTGAAAGTGCTAGTGCCTTTTCTTTGGTTTTTGATGTATCTAACTGGTGGTAATCAATGCCATGTTGTTTTCCTCAGGAAGCTTCACATAAAAATTGATAAATCAGCAGAAATTCATGGGAATGATGGTCAACAGATGATGATGAAAAAGCTGGTAATCTGTTACGTCAGCTTGGTAGGCCATGACTAGTTATAGAATGTATAAAAATGAAAGTATTTCTTGTTTCTAGTTAGACAAACTCTGTAATAGCACGTTTTTGTCTCCTTGCTGCAAGATTAAAGTGCCTTAACCTGAACCTACTGTGTTTTGATCATTTTTAAAGTATATTTTTCCTTTGATAACCTGTGAGACAGGGGAGCTTTGAGCAGCCCATCTGTTCCTGGAGGAGTGGTTTCAGCCCAGAAATTAGTAGTTTATTGGCCATTTGGGGCTAATTTCTATCTCTTTCATTTCCTTGCTATAAAAAAACGCATTTGCCCAGTTTTGCGCACTGGTTAGCTAGGGTATAACTATTCCCAGCTCTACAAAGTCTTCTTTTTCAATTTTTCCTTGGAACTAGACAAACTTTCAGCTTAAGCACTCAAGCCATTCATTTCCCAGCCCGGCACTTGCTCAAAACTCATAGCAAGCACTTATAAACCCTAGCACTAGACCCCCCCCTATACTGCACAGAAGGAAAAGGCTCTCTTTTCGACCTTACCAGCTATTCAGTAAAACAGTTCACTGTACCTATCCAGCATGTCCAAAAGGCATTTTCAGGTGTACTCTCCAGTCCAACTGGTGAATCTGGGCATTTTGAGGCAATGTTACAACTGCCTCATGTACAAAGACAACCCTCTCCTCCTACCACCAAACACTAATACATGCGAGAGATGCAATTATACAGCCAAACTGGAGGCTAAGCTCTCTCAACCCAAGACTGGATCAGACAGTCAAGAGGAGAAGGGAAATACTGGTATCACACCACCAGTCTCACATAGATCCATTAAACCAGCACCGGCAAAAAACACACATAAATATACAAAAACATACTCGGAGGCTCTAAATAAAAATCTGCAAAAGCAACAGAGACCTCCAAAGCAGAAATCCAAGCAACCTCCACCCCCCCCAACACAAACCATGAAACACATACTTCACAAAACCAGCGTGCCACACAATCACAGCCCTTAAGGCAAAATAACATACCCAACATACTAATAATAGGTGACTCTATAGTCAGGAACACTGACGTCCCACTCACTAGGCTGAATAAGGAGAAGGTTACTGTTAGTTGCTTGTCAGGTGCCAGGATCCGCCACATAACACGAGCACTCAGGTCACTCCAGAACAAGTACAAATACGAGACTGTCATTGTCCATGTTGGTGTGAATGACCCGAGCCATACCTCCCTGGACTACATGAAACAAGACATGGAAGAGCTCTCTGATCAAGTATCCAAGGCCGGTATGACCCTGACCGTGAGTAGCATCCTGTCCTAACCAAGAATGATACAATGGTATAAAGAAAAAATTATCAATTTCAACAATTGGCTAAGTTTCTGGTGTCATTCAAAGGGGACCCAGTGTCTGTCTGCCTGGGATGACATGCTCAACAAGCAACGCTGCTTTACTAGAGATGGCTTGCACCTGTCACCCTTAGGCTTTTGCATACTGGCCAAGGCTCTTACCACCCCCATAGTGCCTTTTTTAGGCAAGGCTCAAAAGACAAACCCAGCACTGTAAATAGCACAAGTAACAAAAATCTGAGGGCAATGCTACGCAATGCCAGAAGTCTAAACCTTAAAATGCACGCACTTGAGGCACTCCTCAGTATGGAGAAAATCGATATATGTGCAGTAACAAAACCTGATTTAAGGCTCCAGAGAGCACCCCTGCACTACCAGGCTGCAACTCATACCATACATTTCGGCCAGAGAACCCGGACCGAAATACAAAAGGCAAGGGTGTATCTATATTCATCAAGGATACCCACACCTCCAGGTTAGTGGCACTGCACAATGTTTTAGAGATCATCCACGTGCAACTAACAATGGGCAAAACTGCAATTCAAATTGTAGCTTGCTACAGATCACCCATGTCCCAGGACCCCCATTCTGCATTTCTGGAAACACTGGGATACATAAAGGTCCTACCAAACACCCTAATATTGGGTGATTTCAACTACCCAAACATTAACTGGGAGAACTACTCAAGTAACTAACTCCCTTGCCCAACATTTCCTAGAATTTATAAACTCAAACACCCTGGATCAACTGGTCAACACTCCCACAAGAGGTGACAACATATTGGACCTGGTCATCAACAACATGGGTGACCAGTGTTCCACACCAGAGGTCAACCCCTCGCTGGTTAGATCTGACCATAAACAAATCACTTTGGATATCCACATTCCACCCCCACCCCCGGACAAGGAAACCACTGTGAAAAACTTTTCAAAAACAAACTTCACGTTACTTAAGAACAAGGTGGAAAGTTTCAAAGCCCCCATGCTAAAGGATAACATTGTCCAAGCTGCAAAATCCTTTACTAATGCGTTCTATGGGCACCTACAAGAATGCATGGAACATGCTATCCCAAGCAAAACCAAGACTCACTCCTCCAAGAAAGGGAAACCAGGCTGGTGGACCCCTGCCATAAACAAGCTATACAATAGGAGGAGGAAACTAGTACAGAAAAGAGTAAAATCCCAAGAAGGGAAGACATCCATGATCGGTATCAGCAAGAAACTACGATCCCTCATAAAATTGTCTAAGGCGAGCTTCGAAAGAAAAATCGCCAAGGACTCCAAAGATAACCACAAAGCATTCTTTAGCAATGTCAAGAATCTAAATGGCAATGCTCAGATCTGCTCGGAGTTAATGCAGAATGGCACAAAATACACTGAACCAACAGATATTGCCAACATCATGGCAGACAGGTTCAGCGCAAACTTCACCCCCCCCGTCACCCCAAAAGGTGCCCATAACCTTACCAGAAGAATGTAGAGCCCCTAAAATCACAGACACTCAGGTTAAAACAGCCCTCTCCAAAGCCAAAAACACAGCATCAATGGGACTGGACAGGGTTCCAGGCTGCATCCTACACGTGCTCAAAGACGAACTAACCCTGCACCTAAACACACTGTTCAAACTCAGCCTCTCCACAGGCTACGTACCCATAGAGTGGTGCACAGTAACGGTTATTCTGGTCCACAAAGGTGAAGCAACAACAGACCCCGGGAACTATCACCCTATAAGCCTGACTAGCTTGGTCTGCAAGGCTATGAAGCACATCATCATGGAACTCATTAACAGAGACATTGGGAAGCTCCAAACACTGAACCCTACCCAGTTCGGCTTTAAGGGCAGATCATGCCTCCTAAGCCTGGTAGACTTCTTTGAGACAGTTACCAAGGCTATAGATGAGGGAAAGGTAGTACACACAGCATACTTAGACCTCACAAAGGCCTTCGACACCATTCCCCATTCTGGTATTATAGACAAGCTCACCAGCCTAAACATAAACCCCTATGTCACAAGATGGGTTGCAAATTGGCTCACCGACAGAACCCACATGATGAGAGCTGCAGGAGCTAGGTCTGACTCTAAACCGGTTACAAGTGGCGTTCCCCAGGGCTCAGTCCGAGGACCCCTCCTGTTCAGCATATACTTCTCAGAGGTACAGGCAAGCACAGGATGACTATGGCTGACCAAGTTCACAGATGCCTGCAAACTAGGGGCTATAATTGACTCTCTGGCTGACACAGACATCTTCCAAAAGGGTCTCACTGAGATAGATACCTGGTGTCAAAATCATGGCCTCAAGCTAAATGCCAAAATGGGCATAGTCATGCCCTTTGGAAAAAAAAAAAAGTACCCACAAACTACTACATAGGTGGTAGTCCCTTAAATACAGAAAACATAATAAGAGATCTGGGGACCCTGGTAGATAGTAATCTCTCCTTTGATAATCCCATTGCCAAAGTGGTTAGAAAATCCTTCTATGTGGTCCACCTAATCACAAAAGGGTTTGCATCCAGATCAAGAGAGTTCATTGTGCCCCTCTACTCATCACTCATCAGACCCATCATAGAGTAGAACGCCCCATTTGGGATGTACCTTACAAGACATCTGCAACAGCTGGAAAGACCACAGAAATACCTCACCAGGAGGATCACTGGCCCAAACAGATGCCCTATGCAGCTCAACTGAAGAAACTCCAGCTGTATTCAGTTGCATACCGCCTACTCAGAGGTGATCTCTGCCTGACATACAACAAGCCCATGTCCAACCCAGAATTGATGGACATGCCCCACCTAAAGAAAACCTTATCCCCTCGAGCCACACGCTCTAGGGATCTAAACTTCACCACAACAATAACTAGGACATGCTGGAGGGATAGATTCCTGTCCCAGAGACTTCCCATGCTCTGGAACAAGATTCCAATCTACATTAGGCAGAGCTCCTCGCTAACACTCTTCAAGAGAAACCCTGACGAGTGGATGGGAAACAAAGCTCACCCCTGGGATCACTTCAGTGGCTCTGCTGTACAGAGGCACAAGGAACTAATCTAAGGGGGCGGCAAAAGCCAACACATTCTGGCTAGGCTTATAAATGCCTTTAGGCAGATAGCCTAGTACCTACCAATGAACCTATGATGTTTCAATAAGTAACAACCTTTCTGTTTTAACTCATAGTCCTGAGGAATGCCTTTATCTGAGTTTTACTAAATAGGATAGGCTGTGCCTAGATAGCTTCCCATTTAGAACACACTTGCTGAATTTTGTCACTGCTCACATGATAGCCAAGGAAAGCTACCTATGCTATTCCTACCTGAAACTGTTTTTCTTTTATAATCAAACCAACTCTTTTATCTGCTTAATACCTCTGTGTTATTCTGCAAATGTTCCTACCAGAAACAGATACAAATAGCAGTACCATCTGTTTAAACAAGAGTCTACTTCTCCATTTCCTACTAGGATGCAATCCACCAATAACTGCAATGCTGAGAGAGCATTTTTTGCCAGAAAAGACATTTCTGTGCATTTGTCCTTTTTAAACAAGTTGCTGATTTCTGCCATGCTACAGGTGTCAAGGGTACCTGTTTATAACCTTTAGTCTGGTCAATAGATATCAGATACTTTTCCTCACCCAGCTGCTCTAAAGCTTCTTCTGCCCTATGCATGGGATATGCGTATACTTCTGGGTGTCTTTTGTTTCCCATAGCTTAAACAGAAGTTAGTCCTCCCATGTTATTTTGGTACCAACATGCGTGGTAAGCCAAGTGACTACTGGATTCTTGGAATAGCCTTAGATTTATAATTTCCTACAGTTCCTCCCACATAGATTCCTTGACACTAAGGCACTCTTCAAGGAGGCTATCTGACTGCAGGGTCCATGTATCTACATGGTACTCTACAAGTTGGGTTAACCATGCTTAGCAGTGAGCATTTTCCCAAATACACATTCCACTGCTTGGATGTCTTGAAATTATTTAGGGGATGGCTTCTGTGTGTATTACCTCATTCACTGAGATGTCAGCATGACACTCACTGAGGAGATATACCACCAGATTACCCTCAGATTCCTCTTGTAAACCACTGCATATAATAAGTACTAGATGCTATCCATCATGATGGAGCTTCATCATATCAAAATGCTAATTCTGTCTATGGCTCTGTCTCCTGTTTGGCAATTCTACAACATAATTTACTGCAATCTGCCTTTTGGAGAACAGTGAAAGGTCCCTCCCACACTTCATTCTATTTATTTGATGAACATGAATACTTACCAATGTCTTTTGTTAATTTGCATATTCATGAAGTTTACTGTACTGTCAGACCAAACAGTTTGTTTCTGTTGTGCTTGTGTTAGGTGCTCCTATGCCAACTCTGTAGCTCCATAAGTGTATTCTTAAAGTACAGCACATACTGTACAACACACTCCAACTCACTTCCACTCATCAGAAATTAATTCTACTGATCCTGCACCCCACCATGCCCCAAGATTCTCACTACACCTTTCTAAACATACTGGAAAATATTAAGGTACAACCAAACACCCTAATACTGGGGGATTTCAACTACCCTACCATTAACTGGGAAAACTACTCATGTACCAACACCTTTGCCCAACGGTTCTTGGAATTCATAAATTCCAACGCCTTGGATCAACTAATCCATAGTCCCACAAGGGGGTCCAATATCCTAGACCTGGTCATTACCAACATGGGAAATCGATGCTCCACACCTACGGTCCCCCCTCGTTGGTCAAGTCTGACCATAAGCTAATCACCCTTAACATCCACATCTGACCTCCACCCCCACCCCCAATAAGGAAACCTCCATAAAAAAATTCTCTAAAGCAAACTTCATGTTACTCAAGTCAGAAGTGACAAACTTCATGACACCCATGCAGACGGGAACTGAAAGTTCGACTGCTGAATCCTACACTAAGGCACTGTATGTGCACATCCACTCATGCATGAATTGTGCCACCCCAAATAGAACCAAGATGCTCTACTCCAAAAAAAGGAAGCCAATCTGGTGTTCCCCTGCCATAAACAAACTTTACAACAAAAGGAAGAAATTGTTGCAGAAAAGCAGAAAATCCCAGGATGCAAAAAACTCCCTTACCAGCCTCAGTAAGAATCTGAGATCCCTCATAAAATCCTCCAAAGCTAGTTATGAAAATAAAATTGCCAAAGATTCCAAAAACAACCACAAGGCATTCTATAACCATGTCAAGAATCTAAATGCAATGTTCAGATCTGCTCTGAGCTACAACAGAATGGCATTAGAAATACTGATCTCAAGGATATTGCCAATATCCTGGCAGATTAATTCAGTGCCAAATTCACCCCACCCCCACCCCTGAACAGCCCATCTCAATACCGGAAGATTGCCAAATTCCGGTAATAACAGCCACACAGGTAAAAAAACGCACTCTCCAAAACTAAGAATACAGCATCCATGGGACCAGAAGACATCCTGGGCTGTATATTACAAGAACTGCAAAATGAACTGGAACTTCACCTAAGTATCATGTTTAATCATAGCCTCACCTCAGGCTTTGTGCGCACTGAGTGGCGCACAGCTACAGTTATCCCACTCCACAAGGGGGGATCCACCTTGGATCCCGGGAACTACGGTCCCATCAGTCTGATGAGCCTGATCTGCAAGGCCATGGAACATATTATCATGGAACTTATAAACAAAGACATTGGCAACCTTTAAACACTGGACCCCACCCAGTTTGGGTTTGTGAAGGGCTGATCTGCTCTCCTGAACCTGACTGACTTCTTTGTGAAGGGCTGATCTGCTCTCCTGAACCTGACTGACTTCTTTGAATCAGTCTCCAGAGGCGTGGACTATGGTAAGACGGTCCACACAGACTATCTGGACCTCACCAAGGCCTTTGACACCATCCCTCACTTTGGAATCATAGATAGACTTACTAAGCTGGGCATTAATCCCTACATCACTAGATGGGTTGCCAACCGGCTTACTGACAGAACCCACACTGTAAAAGTAGCCGACTCCAAATCTAGCTCCAGACAAGTGACAAGTGGAGTACCTCAGGGTTCAGTCCTGGGACCGCTCTTGTTTGGCATCTACTTCTCTGAAGTACAGGCCAACACTAAGAGACTCTGGCTAACAAAGTTCGCAGATGACTGCAAACTGGGAGCCATTATTGAATCCCCAAATGATGTGGATACTCTACAAAAAGGGCTTTACAGAAACAGATGCTTGGTGCCAGAGCCATGGGCTCAAGCTCAATGCCAAGAAATGTATAGTTATCCCTTTGGAAAAAGCATGTACCCATGAATTACCACATAGGTGGCAGTACACTAAACACCAAAAGTGTGATGAGAGACTTAGGGACACAGGTGGACAGTGGTCTCACCTTCGATAACCACATTGCCACAACAGTCAGGAAATCCTTCTATGTGGCACACCTCACCACTAAGGGCTTTTCATCCTGAAAAAAGGGGGTCATTGTCCCACTGTACTCATCCCTCATTAGACCCATTATAGAGTACAATGCCCCATTTAGTATGTACCTCACGCAAGACATCGGCAACAGCTGGAAAGGCCACAGAAATTCCTCACTAAAAGAATCACAGGCTTAAAGCAGATGCCCTATGCTGACAGTCTAAAAAAACTCCAGCTATACTCTGTGGCATATCGTCTACTCAGAGGTGATCTCTGCTTAACATATAAGGCCATGTCAAACCCTGAGCTGTTGGACATGCATCACTTAAAGAAATTCCAATCCCTCAGAGCCACACGCTCCAGGAATCTAAACCTTGTCATCACAATAAACAAAACATGCTGGAGGGATAGGTTCCTGACCCAGAGACTCCCCAGACTCTGGAACAGACTGCCCATACATGTCAAGCAGAGCACCTCCTTGGCCCTCTTCAAAAGGAACCCTGATGATTGGATGGGAGATATGAAATTCACCCCAGGGATCACGTCAGTCACCCTGCTAGACAGGGGTCCAGGGAAGTAAATGTTGTGGGAAGAAATATCCAGGGAATTGTTATGGCTAGGCTTGTATAGGCCCTAGGGCCAATAGCCTAGTACCAACCTATGAAAAGGCGACAAAAGTAGCATTGATCACTGAAATTGCTACACCCAGTTATTATGGTGTCTTATATACAGAGACAGAAAGTTATAAAATACCAGAATTTGCAGGCAGAAATGAGGGAATGTAGAAGGAGGATACCCAGACAGTTCCAATAGTAGTAGGAGCAACAGGTCATGTAAAAAAGAATTTATAATCATAGTTAGATATGTTACCGATACATTTAACTCCATATGAATTGCAGGAGGAGTAATTACTGGGCACATTGCGGGTGCTATGAAGATCACTTTTGCCTAGCATCAAAGATTGAATCAATACTAATTTCATAAACTTTAATTGTACTTTGACTTAGGAATGAGGTCCATTCCCACCATGGTATTAGAAACCCAAAATAATTGGAGAGATTAAAAAAAATAGATACATCTACCTATGCAAGTCTACTTATCTAACATTCTATTACTGGTTACACAAACTGTCATTTTGTTGAAATGTTTATTGAACGTAAGAAACATGATTTTGAAGGATATGTATTTTCTGTACGGTGTGTGCTTTTATTTGGTAAAAGGTTTGGGTGGTAGGAGTGCAAGTGTTTGTGAATTTGGGTAGGGGATAGAATTTATGTTGCACCAGACAGGATGGTGTGTGTGTGAATGTGCATGTGTATGTTACCAGTTAGGGTTAGAGATAGGACTAGGAAGAAAGGTACAGACTTAGAATGGTGACTGCATAGATGCATATGTTGTGTGTCTAACCATGTCTTGTGTAGTGATAATGTTAAATAAGTTTTTTGTCAGCCCCCTGCACCACCTTACTAATGTGTGGTGACCTTAACCCTTCCCCTATGTTTAACCCTAACCTGATACTAATCTAACAAAAAAAAAAAACTTTCTGTAACACTATAGACAATTTTGGTCCGAATGTTGTGATATGGTTTTGGTTTCAGAGATTGTAGAGCAAAACATTTTATCTTCTTCAATCATCATTTTCTTTTTCAAAATGCAAGAATCAAACAGGTTGTCGTTCATGATCTTGCATTTTTATGTATGGTCATACTGTCCTATATACATGTGTGTATGTGTGCAAGCACATGTTTGTATGCATGGAACATGTGGTGTCTATCATATGATAAATGAATTAAATATTTTATAGCTTAAGAAATCACTTTCTTGACAAGTAGAAACTGTATAATTTACAAAAGACATTTCCTGATCCTCCACTTCAAGGCAATTTAGCACTCTAGCAGATTACCTTGATTTCCATTTATACGTGCTTTTTTTTGGTTGGTTGTTTTTTTTATTGTTTAGATTATTTTAGCTCGTTCATAGTGTAAATTGACTACATGAGTTGTTTCCTACTGTTGTTTTGATGTAAAGTGACATTTTTTAACAATGTCAGACACTTTTCTGGTTTTGTTTTTGCAGTATAATCAGAGTTATGTCTAGGTGTTTTGGTTTTACATTTTACTTACGTTTTAGCTTTTTTCATCCTATGTGTAACTGAATGAGGTGTTAGGAAGCCAGGCCTGCATTGTGACAGTTTAATGCTGTTACACAGGCTGTGTGTGTGTGTGTGTGTGTGTGGGGGGGGGGGGGGGGTAACATGAACAGCTTTAGCAGAGCCAAGGCAATATTCCTAGTTCATAGAACTGCTTACCAACCTCCTCATTCTCTGGCAGGTGCTAGAGATACTAGAGAATGGACATCTGCACTCCTAGACTGGATGAACAAACCCATTTTCTGTCACTGTATCCCCCAATATGTGGACCAATACTTGATCTGGGCTGATAGGGTATGCAAGGCAAACAGTCTAGTGGCCATGTTTGCCTTGCCAAATAACCAGTCTAGGCTTGACTGCCTTTTCAAGGAGGGTGAAGCCTGTAAGTGCTACTGTAAATTTAAGGGCACCCATCTAGTCATCCAAGTTATTTTTAAAGGAAATCAAAGAGTTGCATTGCTTGAAGTAAAGGGGAAATTTATACTGGAGCAGGGGAGAGACTAGGAAATAACTTTATCCCTTCACTGTTTTTTTATGTAGGTTAAGATTGATGTTCTAGTATTATCTGCGCTATTCAATTTACTGAGAAAGAAAGAGGTCAAGGATCTTTAAAGTTGTGGTATGGAAGCCACAAGTCTCTTGTTAGGAGTCTATAACACACAGAGTATGGAGACAAGGCTTTCAGACTCCCTTAGTAACTAAGATTCTTGAGACCAGAGATCATTTGTTTAAGAATTTAAAGCTGATTATAGGGGAATGATCACCTCCCTGGAAATGGAAGTGATGCCCTTGTCAGTTAGTTGTGAAATACAGTATGATGACTTCTTGACTACAGTAGCCACCTGACAATTAAAGGAGCTGGATCTGTCTGCCTAGTTGCCCAATCTGTACTGTTTCACTTGAAAACCAAGAGTTGACAATGCTGTAGTTTGCAGTGATTTGCTATTTTCCAAAAAAGGGATAATACTACATTTTTTGTGATTTCATTTCAGTCCTTTTTTACGCATCAAGTGTTTACTAGTCTTAGCTCATATTAAAGGGTAAATGCATCTTCCATGGACTTGACAATCACACCCAATTTGTAATCATCAGCAAATATGGTCAACCAGGGATCACTGTTATCAGTTTTGAGGACAGAGAAAAAAATACTAAATAGGAGAAAATCAAGCGCAGATCCCTGGAGGGCACCACTGTTTCCTGTTCACTGTCACAAAATACATTCGCTATACAATGTGTATTCTGTATATAAGACAGTTGGCTATCCATCTTATAATATGGGATCATTTTTTTAATATTTATAGCTTATTAACAAACCCTTCATGGGGAATGATGTCAAATACTTGGCCAGATCAAGATAAGAGCATGAACAGTAGACGAGTGCCCGTCCCCGAAGAAATTGGTAAGATTTATCAGGCACGGTCTAGGTTTCATAAAGCCAGATTGTAGTATCTTGAGCTTAATGAAATGTTGGTATTATAATTAGGGAGATGGGCAATGATGTACTTCATAAAGTACAGTTTTGTACCTACCATAAATGTAGATGTTCGAGGATCTCCATTGCTGCAGTCCTTACATATGGGTATTCCGCTGTCCACAATCGGCCCGAATACCAAAGGGCTAGAACCGGCGTCGGTCATCGGCGCCCGAGACTGACGTCAGTACGTGCCAGCACAAATGCGCATGACCGACGCCGTAACCTCAGTCTTTCTTGCCTCAGACGTCAGAATGCAAAAAACACCACCCAAACCCCAACCTAAAAAGAAAAGGGGGGAAGGAGGGAGGGAAAATTGGACTGCAGCAATGGAGATCCTCGAACATCTACATTTATGGTAGGTACAAAACTGTACTATGTTCTTCGTCTCCCATTGCTGCAGTCCTTACATATGGGTAGAATCCCAGAGCAACGGGAAAAAGGGAGGCTGGCCAACTAAATAGCATTAGGAGCTGCTAACATGCCCTGTAAGATTGCAGTGGCAAACCCAGCCCTAGACCTAGAATAAAGAGGTAAATGATAATGCTTTGTAAAGGTATGTACAGAACTCCAAGTAGCTGCCTCTAGAATGTCTTTAGTAGCTACCCCTCTCAAAAAAGCAGTAGAGGTGGCCGTAGCCCTAGTACAATGAGGCCTGATCCCAACTGGAACATCCTTTTCATGATGAGAGTAACAAAAAGCAATACAATGGCCAATCCACTTGGAAATAGTTTGCTTCGAGACAGCCTTCCCATGTGAAGTCAAAGCAAACGAAACAAATAATTGTTGAGATCTTCTGAACTCTTTGGTTCTGCTCAAATAATACCTTAACTGCCTATGTACATCCAAAGAATGTAAAACTTTTTCCCCTTCATTTTGGGGGTTAGCATAAAAAGTAGGCAAATGTATAGATTGGTTCAATGCCACATTAGAAATCACTTTAGGCAGAAAAGTAGGATTAGTACGTAAGAAAACTCTGTCCTTGTGAAAAATCAGAAAAGGTTCCACTGCCATGAGGGCCTGTAATTCAGATACCCTTCTAGCAGAAGTAACAGCCAATAAAAAAGCAGTCTTCCAAGACAACAACTTCAATTCAGCTGTAGCTGCAGGTTCAAAAGGAGGCAGAGTCAGCTTTTCCAAAACAAAATTAAGATCCCAGGTAGGAGTAGGAGCCCTCCGTGGGGGTCTTATATTCTTTGCCCCTCTAAGAAACTGTTTAACCAATGGATGTGAAAATAAAGGAGGGTCACAATCATAGTGAGCAGAAATAGCTGCAGCATGCACTTTTACAGAAGAGAAGGACAAACCCTTGTCCAATAAAATAGTCAAATATTGCAATGTACAACTCAAATTAGGCAATTTGACATCAAAGCCTTTAGCTGAACTCCAAAGAAAAAATCTCTTCCATTTATCAGCATAAAATATTCGAGTACTAGGACGCCTGGCTTCCAAAATAACATCCAAAACTTGTTGAGGGAGCCGAAGGCCCTCCTTCTCTAAAACAGAATGTGCCAGGCTGTCAGGTGTAGGGATTGCACCCTGACATTGAGAAAATGATTGTTTTCCTGAGACAATAAGTGAGGAATCTGTGGTAATGGCCAAGGTGTTCCATGAATTAAGCTCCTCAACAGAGGGTACCAATGCTGACGAGGCCAATCCGGTGCTATAAGGATCATGCAAGGTTTGTCCCTCCTGACTTTCAACAGCACCTTTGGAAGAAGAGGCAAAGGAGGAAAAGCATACACGTGAAGGTTGCTCCAACTGAAGGATAGTGCATCTATTTTCCAGGCTTGTGGATGAAACAGCCTTGTGCAAAACAGTGGCAGTTGGAAATTCAGAGGAGAAGCGAACAGATCTATGTCTGGAGTTCCCCAAGCCATGGTCAACTGAAGAAATACCTGAGGGTCAAATTTCCATTCATGAGGATCCACAATCTGTCTGCTCAGAACATCTGCTAAAGAATTTTGTGCTCCTGGCAGAAACTGTGCTCGAAGAGTGATGTGCAGATTCAAAGCAGTTTCCCATAACAGCATTGCTTGTCTGCAAAGAGGGTAAGAATGAGTTCCCCCTTGCTTGTTGATGTACCACATGACAGTTGTGTTGTCTGTTCGAATCAACACCAGTCCTGGTTGAAGTAGGCTCTTGAATCCTTCCAAAGCAAATTGAACTGCCAGCATCTCTTTCATGTTGATATGCAAGTGAAGTAGCTCTGGGGGCCAAAGGTCTTGAATCCATTTTCCTCTGAAATGAGCTCCCCAGGCTGACTCCGAGGCGTCTGTCGTCAATATCTGACTTGCCTCTGGTTGGGTCACAGAGAGCCCCTTGTTTACGTGACATTCTTGAGCCCACCACAGAAATTCTTTCTGAATGCAAGGTAGAATCCGAATGACAGTGTCCAAATCGTGGCTGTGTTGAGTCCAAACGCTTTTGAGATACCATTGTAGCTTCCTCATATGCAGTTTGGCATTGGGAAGTACTAGAATGCAAGATGCCATGAACCCCAAGGCTTGAAGGACTGTCCTTGCAGTCAGCCTGGACATTACTGATAGCTGTTGGAAGTATAGGTGAAGATTTCTTTGTTTGTCCGGGGTAAGAAATGCCATCTGAGCAGCTGTATTCAGTCTTACACCCAGAAAACACATCTCTTGTGAGGGTACTAGACTGGACTTTATTTCGTTCACAGAATACCCTAGGCATCTTAAAACTGTCATTACATACTGCAGATGTTGAAGACGTTCGTGCTTGCCTTGAGCCAGAATCAAACAGTCGTCCAGATAAGGATAAATTTGAATTCCTGTTAGTCTGAGAAAAGCTATTACTGGAGCCAGGACTTTTGTGAATACCCTGGGCGCAGTAGACAAGCCAAAGGGCAATGCAGAGAACTAATAATGCAAATTCCCATTCCGAAATCTCAGGAATTTTCTGCAACTGGGCCTGATAGGAATGTGAAGATAGGCCTCTTTGAGATCCAGAGTCACCATCCAGTGATCTTTGCCCAGCATAGGTAACAGCTGTTGCAGTGTTAACATCTTGAATTTTGGAATTTCCAGAAAGGTGTTTAGAATGGACAAATCCAGAATTGGTCTCCAAGTATTTCCTTTCTTTGGCACTAAGAAAAGAAGGGAATAAAACCCTGTGCCTCTTTCTGCAGAAGGTACTTCCTGTATTGCTCCCAACTGAAGCAGAGAAGAAATTTGTGTCTGTGCTTCCAGTCTTTGCTGATGAGGCACATCCGCATACCTTTGAAAGGAGGGAATGTGTGAAAATAAAATTTGTAGCCTCGATTTATTATGTCCAATACCCATTTGTCTTGGGTAACCAAATGCCAATTCCTTTTGAAAAGTCCCAGTTTTCCTCCTAGAGGAGCTGCCAGCAAGGCAGAGTCCGGCAGCTGAAGACACAGGTCATTGGGTCTGTTTCCGAAAGGACTGACCCCTGCCCTCCCCAGCAGAAGGGGTAGAAGAACTCAAAGACCTAGAAGTAACAGGGCCCTGAGAGGAAGCCCTACCTCTACCTCGACCTGCCCCTAGATTGATAATCCGAAGAGGGGAAAGACCATCCCCTTTAGCAGGCCAATTTCTACTGAACTTAGGGGGCTGAACCTGTAAAAAGTCCTTAACTGTCTGCATAGACTTAGCTTTTTCCTCCATTTTTTTCAAAACTGATTCTACTGGAGGACCAAAAAGAACATCAGATTGTAGAGGAGCATCCATAATTCGAGCCTTAACATGCTCTGACAAGGTCTGATCTTTAAGCCAGGCATGCCTGCGAACAACTGAACTAGTAGCAGCCACCCTGGAAGAAGCCTGTAAAGCATCAAAACCACACTGCAAAGAATGCTTACCAACTTGGTCTGAAGCATGCACTAAATCCTGAAGCTCCTTACATTCAATACCTTCAGCTAAAGCATCTACTTTACATTTCAATTGGCCCAGCAAATAATTTTGATACCTGAGCATATGAAACTGACAATTTAAAGCTCTCATAGCCAAAGTAGAAGAGGTATACAGTTTTTACCCCACCTATCCAGGGCCCTAGCATCCTTGTCCAGAGGAACTGGATTCCTAACCACAGAAGCCCTAACACCTTTGGGGCCTTGAGTAATAGTTTCTGGATCAGCCCTAGGACTCTTATATAAGTACTTGTGAGCTTCCGAACCCTGTAGTATCTATCTGGTTTAACCGGGCAGGAGGCAGAGAATCTGGGTTAAGGGCAGCCTCAGAAAATACATCCTGAACAACATCCAGTACAGGGGGAATAGCCAAGGGCCTATGCTGAGGCAAAAACAAGAATTCTCTTAGCCTTTTACGAGAATCAGAATAATCCTGGCCCTCCCATTTGAAATGTTCCCTCATGGAATGCAAAGTCTCAGAGAAAGAAAAATCTTCTGGAGGGGATGCAGAGGGAGTAGTGTCCTCAGCCTCCGAATCAGAATAGGGAGGGAAATCCTGAAGTTCTTCTACAGAGGAATCTGACTCATTGGAAGACTGAACCAAACCCTCCAACTCTGTCTCTACCGTGGGCCTCTTCGCAGGGGGGGCATAGAACCCCTAATTAAAGTAATCAAATCTTCAGCCATCTTTAACATGTGCTTCCTAGGAGCTGGACCCTGGGGACTAGCACCAGCAGGGGCAGACTTAGACTTAGAATGGGCTTTGCTTTGAGAAGGAGGAGGCCTAACTACCCTATGAGGGGAGGGAACCACTGACATCAGAGAAGCACCCTCAGCCTGGCCTAACACAGGAGAAGCCACTTCCTGTAGTAACAAAGGCTCCCCTTGAGACTCAGGTAAACTTTCAGAAGGAGCCGCTGAAGTAGTCAGTGGTTCTACAGAACCGGCGTCCGGAGTGGACGACTCATCCTGTTTGGACCGCAAAGACTTTTCTTTGCGTTTCTTAGAAGAAGCAGGCGTCGGAGAATCCAACGGCATGTTGTAATTACAACGTTTACCAAACACCAGCCTAGCACAGTCCAACCGATGTTTAATAGTATGCTAGTTAAAAGTAGCACAAAAGCGACACCCAACAACGCCGTGCTCAGGCCCCAAACAAGGAATGCAGAGTGAATGGTAATCCCTATGAGGAATCTGTTTCCCACAAGAAATACAGTTATTAACTTTTTCTGACATCCGTCAATACTGAGGCAAGAAAAAGACAAAAGTGTCCCCAACGGGGAACTTAGCCCAACTTGGTCTCCGGTCTGAAACTCAAAAACCGACAATTCCAGAACGCCGAACGGCACTTGCAAATGCTGCTTCTGCTTAGGACCACGCGGCAAGAAAGACTGAGGTTATGGCGTCGGTCATGAGCATTTGTACTGGCACGTACTGACGTCAGTCTCGGGCGCCGATGACCGACGCCGGTTCTAGCCATTTGGTATTCGGGCCGATTGTGGACAGCGGAATACCCATATGTAAGGACTGTAGCAATGGGAGATGAAGAACATCTTAACAGATCAAACTTGTGAGGCTGTGCGCATCAGGATTCAGAAATATAGTCTGAGGCGAGGCTTAGGATAAATAGTTTATTATTTATTTCACATTTGTTAACTGGGTTAGTTCAACTGAGTTTGCAAACAAACCCATTTTCAGTGGAGATCCAAGGGGAAAAGCCCCAGCAAACATAAGTAAAAATAAAGTGACAATATACAAATATTAAATAACAATCACAATACAAAATAATTGTAAAAAAGAAAAGGTTATTAACTATTTGCATTGCATTAATAGTAAGCAACCCATTTTCAGTGGAGACCCAAGGGGAATGAGCCCCAGCAAACATAAGCAAAGAAACATACATGACAAAAACTATTAAAAAACAACACTGCAAATATGAAATTAATTATAAAGAGAAAAACAAAAGAAAAAAAATTATGAACATTAAGGGTTGCACTGATAGTAGTGGATTAAAATTTACTACATATGAGAGTAAAAACAAAAAGATAATCATTGTTCAAAAGAAGGACAATGTACAGACATTGATAGGAAGTGGAGGGGGGAGATAATGTGGGGAATGGGAGGGGGCTATAGTAGTAGAGCTGAGGGTTTAGGAGATTAGTTTAAGTAGAAGTTACTAACAAAGAAAGAAAGTTAGGAGATGCAACAGGTTCTACAGTAAGATAGACTATGACTACATGTGGTCAAGGCAACGGCATAACTTCAAGTTTAGTAGGTGGGATTTAAGCTCCTTTTTAAAACGGGGAAAGGAAAGGTTGGATCTAATATGGAAAGTTTAAAAAGAGGTTTGTAAGTGCTTGTTTGACATTTCATCTTAGACAACCCAGTACATTGTCAGGAAGCACAGAAGAAATATCTTTGGTCTTAGAAAGATCCTTTAGGCTATTTTTCTTTGTAATAACTGGGGTTTTGTTGCGAGTTATGGATGACTGGAGTTTGGATGGGAGATTCTATGGAGAAATTAGCAGCAAACTAGTATATCAGTATATCTGCAATAACATCAGGGTTAGAATGTCTCATGGTTGAAAAAGTCAGAACAATGCTCTAAATTATTTGTTAGTTATCTAATATAGCTGAAGAAAAATTGAAATTATCATTTCCCCAGATCATGTGATTCTTTGCTGACCTTTATAGTGGCCTTAAATTTCTTGGTAAAAATTCTTAGAATAATCTCAGAGAGGAGTTTCTGGCACTACTGGATGTTTTAAGATGTTTCTTCCTTTTGTTATGAAATCAGCTTAACCGACAGGATGGTTTGTTACTGAATTACCCTATGTATCTTTTTCTAATAGTGGCTGCTGGATTGATGTATTTATCTAAATGAGCATAAAAATCCATAGCATAAATAACAGCACACTCCCAGTCAGCTGTGTGATTGACATGGGTAAATTTACAGATTTTTATCATCAATATGTATAAGGTTCACCTTTATGAAGTATCTAAGAGGGTGGTATGGTTACTGGGGGTAATGAAGTTCAGAGAACAAAGGTCAAAATTTGGTGATCTGGCTTAACCAGTGCGGGGAAGTCTAGGGGAATGGAAGAAGCGATGTTCCTGGTGTGTTTTAAAGGATTCACTTTATACGCTCAAAATCCTGAAATATTGAATTTCAGAATCTCGAGCCCATAAAGTGGAAAACCTAAAATACCAAACACACAGAAGCGTGAAATTCAAAATCGCGACTTTATACAACACACACACACCACACACATACACACACCTTCCTCCCACAAACAAACACACAACCAAAGCCTAAGTACAAGCAGGGGGGAAGACCACCTGTGCTCCCCACACCCCCCTACTTAAATACACTAACTCGAAGGTCGCACTACATACACAAACATACGAAACACCACCACACAAGCTACATCCCCCTCGCACACACCACAGTAACAAAACACACTAAAACACACTACAGCCCTTACCCAAAACCCTTAAAACATAAACACTTACCTGAATCCATGAACACAGCGTAACACCAGAACTGCTAATTCAACATCTCCGAAATGCGAGATTTTGAATTTCGCGCTTCTCAGTTTTCAGTGTTTTAGGTTTTCCATTTTATGGGCTCGAGATTCTGAAATCTGATATTGCAGGATTTCAAGCATATAGAGTGAATCCGTTTGAAAACAATTTGATCCAGAGAGTTTTTTTTTTTTTTTTTTAACCACTCCAGAAAAGAAATCATTATGCTTACCCTTTGTCAAATCTATATGAACTCACATATGTGCAAGGGTAGTTGAAGTTACAGGGGATGATATAGGATTGCTCAGTGTGATATCTTCAAGTAATGTCAGAAATTGTGCTTGATCATCTTAAGTCATACTGGCGATATACATCAGGGTACAAGTTAGAATTTTGACTTGACGAGAGTAAGTTGATGATGTAAATTTCTTTACTGGAGTATATGGGCCTAAATTGTGAAGGAATACAATCACTGACAAACACTATGACTTCACCACAGTTTTCATAGCCCCTGAGGCATGGTAGGCACACAATGCAGGCCGAGGAGGAGTGCATTCCTTACATTTGAGCCATAACTCATTAAATACACATACATGGGCACACTCCAAATGCAGAAGCACCCCAAGATCAGAAACACTGTTGTTAGGACTATTAATTTTGAGAAGAGCCAACTGAATGATTTCCAACTGGGATGTGATATATTTAAGTTTGGATGCTCATTAGATGAACTCAGCCTAAAAAGATATGATGGGGACAGCAAAGACTTTAGCCAGCATGTGGAAATCTTTGAACAAGAAATGCAGAACAACCTTCACAAACTGAAATGGGCAGTCGGTCATCTTGTCACTGGCAGTAAATACTGGATCTCCTAAAGATGACACCTGGTATTTAGCAAATTGTTAAACCTAACTTTTCTCCTTATATTTAGCCATCATTCTCAGTAAAGGAAGAATTTCACTCAGAGAACCATTTCCCTATCCTACGACACTTTCATAGCAAGTTTCATCATGTCCTTCCACATCTCTCATTCTTTTGTGCACCTGGTTGTCTACTCCCATGTGAGTTACTTTAATGTCATAATCATACTTGTTAACAGGGGCCCTTAAGACCCTTTCACCAGTGTCAACAGCCCTTGCACCTTAGGAGCAGCTGACCACAGAAATGGCCTTATAGCTCTTGGGGAGTGTGGAATATATATCTCTAACAGAGTTAGCAATTAGCAAACATTCTTAACATAAGCTTGTTTATGAGTACTGGATTTAAGGGAGGTTTGTTGTCGTTATGTTGATGGTGGCTTGCATGCAAGAAGATGTACTGTAGGCTTATGCTGGTATCTATATCTAAGAGTTCTAGAAGGCTTGTGAAAAGACTTTATACTGGCATTATTGCAGGACATTTTAGTGCGGTCTGTTTGAGGATGATGAACAGAGGTGTGATTATATGTTACTCACTGCATGCTGTAAATAAGGAAAGGATGTTACCAAATTGACTAGGTGTTTATGCTGCTCGTACATAAAATCCACTGGGTTAATCATAGGTTGATAGCCTGGTACATACATATGAACATAACCACCAGGGCCTTTTTTAAGGCTACCCATGCACTCCAAACCTTCGACAAGTTCTGGTATCCCTGGTAGTATAAGGAGGGGGCTGGGAAATGAGCCATTTACAGGCCACCTGTATCCATTAGGGATATGGGTGCCAACCCAGAGGGAAATTTCCAGGTCCCCATAAAGTTCTCCAAGTTACACTTATACTGGGCTAATGAAAAGCTCTGCATCACATGCATGGGGAACCTGTTCCAGAGAAGGTGCCACAGACACGTCTCTCCAGCAGGTCCTATTTATATCAAAGGAAAAGTACAAGTATTTAGAATAGGTAATTCTAGTCCTGTTTGCTTTTCTGATATAAAGGGAAGTCCACAAAAGTGGGATCTGAAAATGCTCTGTATGCCAGACATAGATCACCCCTCAACAGCATGTAGGAGACAGACTAGATGGACGGGGCTTTGAGGTGGTCTGCACAGGACATATTTACTCTATGTATCCTATTAGTAAGGAACATCTGTGGACGTTCCAATTGTTGGATGTGCCTGGTGAAGAACTCAATGATATGTCTGATGAGTACAGTAAAACAATGACCTCCTTGGACCTACATGCAATACCTTTGTGTACAAGTTGTTCAACATAGAGTAATTTTCTCACTACCATAGACACATGATGCTCAAAGGCTAGATTACTGTGTATTTCTGTCCCCAAGTCCCTGACTACTGGGTTGACACTTAGGGATGTGTTGTCAATATAGCAGTTACCAGTTGTGGCTAACTTCCTGGAGGACATTATTATGTATTTTTTGGTATTTAGTTTTAGTAAATGTGTCTGACTCCAGTCATCCGTCTGGGTCAACCACTATTGGAAAACATTAGTGTCAGTATGGAATTCTAGGACTACCCATAATTTTCAATCATCTGCAAATATGGTAAGCCAGTGCCTCTTGACACTGGGCTTGACTTCAGAAAAATAGATACCATAAAGGAGTGGTCCCAAGACTCCTCTGAGGCACTCTACAGGTGAGTGGCCTCCTTGTAGAGGTGGGCTCCCCAATTCTGACTTCCCGATCTTGTCTGTGAGCCAGCTGGCTATCCACCATGTAAACACAAGGGTTTATACAAAACTTTTTGAGTTTGTCAACAATGCCTGAGTGGGGTATCATGGTAAATGCCTTGGCAAGGTAAGCAGTGTGAACCATTATGCCCTCATCCATTGCTGCGGTGACCTTCTCAAAGAAGTCCACAAAATTGAGTAGGCATGACCTGCTCTTGATGAAAACAAACTGGGATGGGCCCAGTGTCTGGACGTTTCTTATGTCATTACTGATCATTTCCCTGATAATTCTTTTTGTGGCCTTGCATATGAGACTAGTGAGACTTATGGGTCTGTAATTACCAGGGTCCATAGATGGCCCACCTTTGTACAGGGGAATGAGAGTTACTGTTCTCCATTCATGAGGCACAAAACCTGTTTGGAGGCTATGGTTAAATCGTGATTCCAGGGGGAATCAAGAGCTGATTTTCAGACGGTATGACGCAGTTTATACACTGCTTTTGGAAAAGCTGGCAATAGTAGGGTCACTAGTTTAGTAAAGCTCCATAATGTCCAGTGTTTTGACTGAAAACTCCAAATGGGGAAATTAACAAAGGACTGAAATAGAATTAACACAACAGAAAAGGTTGAGAGAGGGAAAAATAAAACTGTAGTGATGGTTGCTTAGATACAAGGGATAAACAGCAAGATCACATAAGGGCAGCAGCATGCAGTTCAGTGCAGACAGATGTAATGTAGAGCTAATCTGTGCATGATGATTTAGTTCTGTATAAAATAAATGGCCTAATATCATACTTTAAGAAGGAAGACAGACACAATTTGTTGGTACTGGCATAGGAAAGAAAGTGGAACTGTGCACACTATCCACTATTCAACTACATCTGACATAGAACTTCTCTCGGGGTCATTTGAATTGTATTCAGGACTTTTTCTTGTATACAAAAGAGCTAGCCACTACTTCTCTGAAGTGAAATGTGACCTTACATGGATGTAGCAATCACCAAGAAAAGTTGTTTGTTTCGTATCATATGGTCCTACCCCTTTTACTTTCTTATTAGCCTGTATACTAACTGAAATGATTCAGATACAATGCAAGTTGTCGCAGTCTTACATTTTAACATTATCAATGCTTGACATACATATGCATGGAGTTGCTTATACACAATATAGCATGCTATATTTATTTATGGTGCAGGTTGCATCCAAGTAATATAGATTTAATTAGCATTCAGTTTAATTATATTTGATTGTAGATGAATGCAGAAATCTGCTGTTCTACTGAAGGGAACAGGAACTGTTTAATAAATTCCATTATTTTTCCTTCTGCTGTTTAATAACACATTGATCCCCACAATGCAGGCAACCCACTGCTGTATTTCCACAATTGAATGTTATTGAATACAGGTCCAGTTTGGCATTGTATAGAATATACTGTAGTTGCTTTCTGTTCAAGTTACTGATATGTCATAATGCTATAATGGTGTGCCCTTAATAGATGATTTGCTTGTCTTGCTGTCTTTAAACTTATTACTTGTTCATGTACATCCCCAGATCCATGCAATAACACAGCGGCAGAATCATTTTCTTAAAATTGCATGTTGTGTTAACTAAGCATTATAACAAACATAACTAGTATATCCGGAAATGCTAACTAGTCTAATGCAATGGAGTCTCACTTGCTGCTCCTGTCTGTTACATACTTGGGTTAGTATCAATGATTATCTTTACATTATGATTTTACATAGCTAAGCAGTATATACTGATGTACAATTTCAACTCTTATTTTTTTTAATTTCCACTTTAATCCTTAAGCTATGCCCAGTGTGACCTTATCAACGGTACATCAGTGAAAGGAGAATTATATCACAAAAATGCAGTCCCAAAATGGACAAGCTGGATTAGGCTGACAGCTTGCCCTAAGAGGAAACAAAAAATAACGGATTACAGCCCAACACCTAAAGGTCTAGAAAGTCACTGGACAAGTCAGAGCCACTTATTTTTGACTGCAGTCTTGTCTCTGTTGAAAAAGAAATTACAAAGAAACGATAGGTCTTATAAATTTAAGAAGGTATCTGACCACTAGTTCTACACTGACATCACCAGCCCATGCCAGGAAACGTCTACATTTCTTTCTGGAATATTTTTACTTTTCCTTTTATTTGCTTTAACTTTTCACCACATTAGAAAAAAAAGACTTTGTAGAAGCATGGGAGATTAAAAAATGTCAACAGCCTATTTATCAAGATAACTCATAAATATTGCTTCATCATTTCTCACGAAACCCCGTCTTTCCGTTTAGCCAGCGACAACAGTAAGAACTATGTTATGACTCTCTGCTCAGAAACCAGACATTGATAAATAACTTGTCAAACAATAAGTGATATTATAAACAGCAAAGTGCCAGAAAAATAATGAATCTGAGTAGATATTAGCTTTCTCAGATATAAGGCGAAGCTGAGTTTTTGTATTAAGGATGATGTCTGATAGGAATATAAATTAGGGAACAATGAAATAATTTACCAGCAACTTAAAGAAAGCTATACAACACGCAATGAGAATATTCAGTTTATGCTATTTATATAAAATTTATGCGAGGAACAAAAATATGCTTTTTATGAATGCTGAAAAAATGTAATTAGTAGAATTCCAAAAACAAATCTGTTATGCTTTTTTGCATAAAATTTGCCACTGATATAAAACAATGCAAATGCTGAAAAAGGCACTATTTTTATTGTCCCATCTCTTGCAGAAGTTCAGTTAACCTGTCAAAGATATCATCATCATGCATGTGTTAGATTCATGAACAGTCACATTAAAATGTAACCGTGTTAATTTTGTATAATTTAATGATACAAAGTGGTGAATGCTGAAGCAATCCAGCCTTCTCCTTCTCTGGACACTGATACTAGTTTCATTGGTGTATACTAGGCTAAAGACCACTCAGGATGCTTGTCCAGGCTTATACAATGGCCCCCATTATATAAGCCTGGACAAGCATCCTGAGTCTCTCCTGGAACTTTAAATGCATTAAAGGTTATTTAAAGGGGTATATGCAAGCTAGGGCAAGATTTACAGGTTGCCTGTGTCCATTAGAGACATAGGTGCTAGACCCAGGGTGTATTTCTGTTTTCCCATCCACTGGTCCAGGTCCTCTTGAATAGGGTTAGAGAAGAGATATGCTTCACATGGATCAGAAGCCTGTTCCAGAGAATAGAAATTCTCTGACACACACACTCATTTTATGGATATGCAAAACATCCAACAGAGTAGGATTCTAAGATGCCTTGTATGCCAGGCATAGATTGCCCCTCAACAGTCCATACCAAACGGAGTATAGAAAGGATTTGAGGCGATTTACAGAGGTCATGTTGTTTACGCCCTGGAGTGTGTGTGTGTGTGTGAGGAACATTCCACTTGTTGCATGTGCCTGGTAAGGTGAGGTGATTTACAGAGGTCATGTTGTTTATGCCCTGTAGTGTGTGTGTGTGTGTGTGTGAGGAACATTCCAGTTGTTGCATGTGCCTGATAAGATACATATGGAAAGGAGCACTGTATTCAATGATGATTCCGATGAGGGTCAAATCTACTAGAACAATAACTTCACTGGACCTAAATTCAACAATATAGAATGATTTCCTTACTACCATAAACACATGTTGGTCAAAAGTCAAGTTAGTATCTGCATACTTATCCAAATCCCTGACTACTGGTTCTACTATCAGGGGTGCATTATCAATGAAGTAGTTTCCTAGGGTAGCTGACATCCCAAAGGTTACTATTATGTATTTCTTGGCATTGAGTTTTATGTTGTGGGTTTGGCATGAGTCATTTGTTTGTGTTAGTCCTGCTTGTAAGATGTTGTTGCTCGGGGGGGGGGGGGGGTTCTATAACTGCTCTTAGTTTACAATTATCTGCAAACTTGGTGAGTCAGTGGCCCTTGACATTGGCCTTGATGTCTGAGAAGTAGAAGCCAAAAAGAAGCAGACTTAGCGCAGTGCCCTGACTGACTCTCCTAGTGATTGGTCCTTCTGTAGAGGTGGTTTCTCTCAGCTTAATTTCCTTGTTTTTTGTCTGAGAGGCAACTGGCTATCCAGCATATAACACAGAGGTTTATGCCTGTATCCAGGAGTATGTTTACAATGTCTGAGTGGATTACTGCATTAAATACATTAGCAAAATCAAGATATGCAGTATGCACCATTTTTCCCTCATTCTTTGCCTTGGTGACCTTCTCAACTAATCTGTTGCTGATAAAACCAAATTGGATCAAATCCAGTACATGTCCTTACTATTTATTACAATGATAATTCTTTCCATGACTTTGCATGAGACTAGTCAGACTTATGGGTAAGTGGTTCCTTGGATTTGTTGATGGCCCACCCTTGTGCAGTGGGATGCCCATTGCAGCTCTCCATTTGTGTGGCAGAAAAACCTGTCTGGAGGCCTTGGTTAAACACTGAATCTAGAGGCCTAATAGGTCACATTTTAGGCTATTTAGAAGGCATCCTTGGATATTTTCAGGGCCATTTGGCCATGGAGAATGCATCAAGGACCTGCTTCCTAGTGATAGTTGGGAGGATTATTTGAGGTTTTTTTCTGGTGGGAGAGAGAACTGAATTTACTGGCAAGCAGATTTGCTATATCCTTCTGCTGTGTGTAGGTGGATCCATTTACAATTAGCTCTGCACACTGTTGTGTGCTGTGTTTAACGTTTCAGACATAGACTTCATTTCCCTTTTTGTTGTTTGTTTAGATTGATGGAAATGTTTTTATCATGCTGGGCAGGGCACTTCCTAGTCATGGCCAAGATGTTTTGTTGTGTTTTACTAAAAATAACAGCTCACCAAAAAATGTGCTTTTACTGTTAATGTTGTGCAACAATTACAGTAGTCTGAAAGTCATACCTAATTTCTACTTCTGATAATCCAGAAATGTGGTTTCCTAAAAGACCTCTCATTTTCCACACACTGTATCACTGAATCAATATGACCAGCTCTAGAACTGTTTGCTGGTTCTCATCTGTTCATTTCATATTCTGGGCTACATATAAACTTGGTAGTTACAAACTTAAATGGCTCATCCTATAAGGTATTACTTGACTTTCACATATAACCAGTTCTACATTACTATCAGAGTTGTATAGGTGAGTGATCCTGGTTCACCTTGAGTTTTCTTCAGTCACCGATTTGCTTTTGCTCATCTAAATATAGATAAATAGATAGATAGATAATATACACACATATATACACACACACACACACACACACACACATATATATACATATATATATATATATATATATATATCCACAAATATATATTAGATTTATTATTGTTCTTTTGACCAGTGAATCCAGAGTATACCACTTTTGTTATTTATCTATTAAATTATCCCGATAAGCCAATTATCAGTTGAAACAGCCCACTCAAGTAAAGATTTTTTTATATGGTTATTTGATCTAAATGCTTTAAGCTAAGGATATGTTATGTGGTTGTGAAGAACTACTAAATGAAAGCATAAGCTCATTTTTTTGCATCTCATCAGTAAGATTTGTCCAGATAATTTTTCTGAATACCAGACATTGCATGCATATTCCATCTTTCACAGTATTAATTTTCTAATTAAAATTTTTTAACAATCTGAAAAGCACTACTTCACATATATTGGCATTATTAACAAGCTGATCTCACCGGAAATATGTACATGGACTACATTTTTAAATGAGGTAATGTTCTAGAGTCCAGTGATTTTCAAACTGTGGTGTGTGTGTTCCTATTTTTGGAGAGGTCCAGACAACTCTAAAAACACTGAATACTTAAGAACATGCCAAGTCAATATTAAACAAATTAGGGATCAGAGTGAATGTCGAATGATACAAGTCAATGAATGGGTTTTGACTGCAATTCTTTTTTCAGGTTTCAACTGCATGCAGAGCCCCACAAGCTGAGATAAGATTATTGTCTTGCTTAATGGCATATTTACTTGCTTTATACAGTGATCAGTACTGTTTTGGTCAATTTTAAAGCATTTGTTTAATTTTGTAGCAAACATAGTACTTTATCTATTTGTTGGTTTTTCAAGCCACTATGCCTCAAAAGCTCTTTGCAGAATGGCTAATTAGACAGGAACCTCATTGTTTATAAGTAGCTTGTTCTTTCATGTGCTCTTGAGAGCTGCTTTTGCTGAACTTTTCCATTAAGAAATTACTGGATTAGACATCCATTAGGTATCATCTGTTAGCAGTGCACTGTATTGCAACAAATGTCTAGACAGTAAAATGTACTTATAAATTTAGGAATAGATCCAAACCTGTGAAACTGTGTGGCATTGTATGGAAATAAGCTTAGAGTAGTTAACTTGTACGTTGAATAACCATATCTTAGCATTATACAACATCTTGTCCTTAACCCCTGAACCTACACCAGGAAACCCCTGTTAATACCAAATCCTTTGTTCTAAACGGTGAACTTTATTAAAGGACCAGACAAAATGGATATGCAATTTCAAAATATGCCTATGTGATTAGCTTGGTAGATTTGGGCATCCTAAGGCAATGTAGCAACTGTTTCATGTTGTCAGACAATCATTTAATTATTAAAGGAAACAACATGGTATGAGAGAGATGTAAATGCACAACTTCATTGAAGGCAAAAATCTTGTATATAAACAAGGTTGTCAGGAACATGCACACTACATCCCTCACACATAATGTTCACCACACACACACACAGATTGACTTATGATAAGGTGCTTAAAAGAATCCTTCTCAAATTTCAAAGACCTCCAAAGTCACGTAATGGTTCCTCAACAATCACTAAAGCACACATCAAAAGCAACAATAAACATCTCACATAAGCCTACACCTAACAGTCCCCCAAGTGCAAAGCCCATAAGGAAAGCATACACTTTGCGAATACTCTTATCATTGGGACTCCATCATGCAATACAATGATGCCCCACTCAGCAGGTTAGACAAGGAGAAGATAATGGTTAGTGGGGTATCTGGAGCCAGGATTCACAAAATCGCACAAATACTCCAGTTACTATGCCCCAAGGCCAAATATAATTCTGTCATAATCCATGTGGGTATAAAAGACCTGAGAAAAAACTAACTAGACAATATGAAGAGAGACATAATGGATCTCTCAGAATGTGTGTCTCAAATTGGTATGAGATTTGCACTGAACAGCATTCTACCTTCACCAAAGATGTTGCCACAGTATGAACATAAAAAGATTATTTTTAATAACTGGTTACATTTCTGCTGGCATTGCAGGGTAATCCAGTATCTGCCAGCATAGAAGATCTTAGTCAAAAGGCATTATCGCTTTCCCAAGCATGAGCTGCATGTGTCCACCCAAGGCTTTTGCATAATGGCTAAAACTTTATCTGTCCCCTGATAGTCTTTTTTTAGGAAAACCCAAAAACAAAAACTAACAATACAGTGAAAAAGTCTACGAGCAACCATAAGGTGTTACTGCTCAATGCTCGGAGCCAAAACAAAAAACTTACTACACTTCAAGCACTCCTCACTATGGAGAATGGAGACATCTGTGCAGTGACCAGGACTTGGACTAAAGCTATACAAAGTACTCTGAAAGTGCAAGGCTACAGAATCATACACAAATTTAGACCAACAAAAGCACAGATTGGGACCAAAGGTGGAGGTGTCTCAATCTATGTTAGCAACAAACATACCTTCAAGTCATTTAAACAGGATGAAACCATGCAGCTTATCCAAGTGCCCGTTGTCATAAATAAAGTTCCTCAGCATATCATGGCTAGCTAGAGAACTGTATCTATGCCTCTAAAGTCTCATGATTCTTACCTACGGTGACTTTTACTACCCCTCAATAAATTGGGAAGTGTATACTGAGTCATGCTGACAGGCACAACACTTCCTGGACCTTAACACAAATATCATGGAATAGATAGTGCATGCTCCAATCAGAGGAACACACACTGGATTGGTACTCATGAACACTGGAGAGCATTTCCCCCCGACCCTCATGTTACGTCCTTCACTATGAGATCCAAATACAAAGCTGTCCAATCTGAAATAAAAATAAACTTAGAAAATACAGTTAAACCAGTAACAGTTAGGTACTATTCAAAGGCAATGCATCCTGTTCAGTAACAGTTTGTCAAAATTCAAGAGTCTCCCCTACTCTGAGACCAGAGAGTCAATATACATGTATGTGAATGGATGCATACAGACTGTAGTACCTACCAGAAATAAGCCCACTTGAGGAATCCTCACCTAAACAAGGTATATAATTAAAGAAGAAAACTCCCAAATCAGGAAAAGCAAGTGCTCTCTTATACAACTAAACATGAAACTAAAAGGTCTAATTAAGTCCAATAAGGCCAACTATGAGGTCAGAATAGTGTTACAGGCTAAGGACAATCAGAAGGCCTTTTTCAGCTTTGTGCAGAAGCTTAGAGGTAATGCACAATAATGTGCTGAACTGGGGTGAATGGTTCCACCTACATTAATTGGGGTGACACAGCAAATCCACTGGTTGATGAATTCCCCTCAGATTTCACCCAGCATTTACCCCCAGCTCCACCAGATGAAATCCCTTCCAACATACTTTCTTTAGCTATTAGCAGGGATCAGGTGCTGTCAGCACTCACTGAAGCCAAGACCACCACTTCCGTGGGTCCCATCATCATCTTTGGTTGCCTTCTGAACAGTCTGAAACATGATTCATCAGGACAACTTTAGGCACTCCAACTATAACCTTGAAACAGGTTACATTCCAAGTGAATGCAGGACTGCAACAGTCATTGCTCACCACAACTGCAGACCATCAACCTACTCAGGGAACTACAGGCCCATCATACTAACAAGCTTAATATGCAAAGCCACGGAATGAATTATCATGGAAATGATAAACAAGGACATGACAACTACAGACACTGGACCCATCTCAATTTTGCTTGGTTAAAGGAATGACATGCTTACTTAACCTGGTAGACTTCTTTGAGAAAGTCACCAATGCAACCGATGTGGGTAAAAACAGTGCATACTGAGTATCTTGATCTGGTTAAGGCATTTGATACACCACCCCACTCAGGCATTCCTGACGAGCATTCTTTGCTAGGGGTAAGCCCTTACATAACTTGCTGGATTGCTGGATGGCTCACAGGAAGGATCCAAGAAGTCAGGATCAGTGAAACCACATCCACCAAGAGATTGGTCACTAGTGGGGTACCCCAGGACACCAAGGTGGGAAGGCTCCTCTTTGGCATCTACTTCTCATAGTTCAAGGCTAATGTCAAAGGCATCTGGCTCACCAAGTTTGCAGATAACTGTAAATTGGGAGCTATTATAGAATCCCCTCAAGACACAAACCTCTTGCAAGTGAGTTTAACATAGACAAATGCAAAGCCATGACCTAAAACTCAATGTAAAAAAAATGCATTATAATGTCCTTTGAGAAATGGTAAACCTAAGTTAATTACTCCATCCATAAAATGCCCATAAGTGTCAACCCAGTGGTAAGGGATTTGGGAACATACTATATGTAGACAGCAAGCTAGCCTTTGGTGAACATGTAGCTAAGATAATAAGAAAATCATTCTATGTCACCCAACTTATAAACAAGGATATGGCATCCAGGTCCAAAGAAGTTATAGTATGACTCTACTTGGCCCTTATTAGACCTATCATTGAATACAACACCCCCTTTCGCATGTATGTAACCAGACCATTACAACAGTTGGAACACCCACAACGTTTTCTCACCAGGAGAATTCAGGGCATGAATACCCTTTGTCCTATACTGATTACCAAAAGGCTCTGTCTCTCTATTCAGTCTCCTAGAAAATGTCTCCTGTTGTTGACAGGAGATATTTGCTTGGCTTACAGGGTTTTCTCAGACCCAGCAGTGATGGTTTGTTGCACACGCACAAAACAAATTGCACCAGAAACACTAGATCCAGGAATCTGAACTTTGCTTGTGACTTAAATAGAAAGTGCTGGAGAGACAGATGAGTGTCACAAAGGATGCTTGCACTGTGGAATAGGCTCCCCATCCCCATCCATACAAAACAGAGTTCATCCCTGACACTATTCAAATGAAACCTTGACAACTGGATGGGAAATCATAAATTTACCCCTGGTCTGGACCCCACTTTCCCTTATGAGCAGATACCATCAATAAGAAAGGTATTATCCAAACAAACACCCTCCCTACAAATCCTTAACTACTTGCCTAATAAAATGCCCCTCTCCCCCATATGATACTTGGGACTCATATGGTTTGGGGTGTGTGGCTAGGCTTTTAAGGGCCTCTAGTGGTTGTTAGACTAGTAACAACAATACTTGAGCAATAATATTATAAGCCTTAACTTGATTATATGTAGTGTGAGCATGGCTCCCTCTGACAAGTGTAAGATCTGATATTGTGAGATCCAATGCTTGAAAAAAACTGCAGTGCAATACTCATTAAAAAAGGAAAATTCTGAAACGTGCTGCTTCATAGTTATTTCTTCTAGAGGATTTTATTAAGTCTATACTCCTCACCCTGATTATCTGTATCTATATTGATCTATCAACTATGGGGACAACACACCTCTCTACTTTAAAGTAGGAGGGATACTCTGAGATACCACAAATGTAGACATAGCATATACTCACCATCCTGATGATCAGTGCTGTAATCTTTGGAATTGCAACAGGCACATGTGTGTTATATATATATATATATATATATATATATATATATATATATATATATATATATATATATATATATATATATATATATATATATATAAACCCATAATCCCAACGCCCAGAATACCGAGCCCATAATACCTAATGCCCACAAGCCCAAGATTTCACAATACCAACACCTACAATATCCAGTGCCCAAAATCTCGAAATCCATGGATCAACAGCAATGATGAGCAGTTCATGTGATAAGACAACACCAAACCACATTCCTATGTGCACAGCAACACCCTAAGATGTCATATGACAGAAAACAGATAATTACAACAAGCCCTCATCACCATAACATCTGAACACCAATCCTTGACCATAACATATTTTAACACTGACTTAACATAAAAACAGACTAATAAAGTTTAATAATGTTACAAAATGCAAACAGGTACTGGAACAATGGCAATATAATGCCTAATATGCACCTATAACATCTCACATTTTAAGTAGCCTTGCAATACATCTCACAAACTCTAGGGTCAAATAATCACCTTTATTATCTAATAACCGTTGAAACTTTTCCTGGCTTTCTACAACACACCTACGTTTAGGAGAGGGTGGACATCCAGCTGCTAACTGCTCACGAAGGCTATCCACTCTATTCTGTTGTCTACTAAGGCACGTCATTAATACAGAAAGATCTGTAGCCCTATCCCCAAGTTAACATTTCAACCGCCGGTGCCACGCCTCCACTAAATTCTGGGTTCGCGGCAGAAAAAGTCTATTTAACTCAGGAATGTTCCAAAATGTCACAGGGAATAAGGATGGAAACCTACTAATGGCAATTGACCTAGTAGTAAATGTCCTGATCTGACTGAGTACATACCAGTCTGCAAAGTACTTTATTAATTCTATACCCTCTTCAGAAAATGACCTCTTCAACTCAGTGAACGTTGGTATAACTTCCGACTCATCAAGGAATGCGAGTCCAGCCAAAGACTTAACAGATAACTGGAACCCATGGCATCTGTTGTAAAGTGCTCCTAACCCTAACTGTTGCACTTTTTGCCACACACTCGTGCCGAAGTGAAAAAGGCAACCCTTTGCAGTAACATCACTGAAGTTAAGCCTAATACTTTTAATGGCTGCTACTTCATAATCACACAAGATATATTGTAGTGACAAGTTTAATTCCTGGCAAGCAAACAAATGTAATACACAATGCCACAACATATTATATGCACGGAGTGACTTTTTGGACATTAGAGAGTAAATAAGTGGGACAGACTTACTATAGCCACAACACTTAACTATTCCATGAATACTGTATAACTGACGACAAATTGCACCCTTACAGAAGTACGTTCCGTCCATCATCCAAATTGTTGCTAGACTTAGATTGTTTAGATTGTTAAATGTACTAAACACAATGACATGAGTACCTGAGTCTGTGTCACTAGCCCGTTTGACAACAAATTCACCAGTTTGTAAGGGTAATTTACTTACATCTAGTGTCTCCAGTGTCAAATTAGGTATATGAACCACACCTGCATTCTTACACCTAACTCGTATTTGCTGAAGCATTGCCTTCCTATTTGGAAGGCTTGGAACACAAGTTAGCAAGGTGGATGCTACCACATCCTCCACTAATAAACAAGGAGTATCCCTGGATATAGCAGCCTTCTTGCAGAGTGATCCACAAATGCTGTAGCGTTCTACTTCAAGCGGATCACCCCCATGATTATGAGACACAGATTTCTTCAACAATTCACCCTCAGAGAGTGAATCAGTGACCATTCAATCCTTGCATGTGTTGCTTATTTTAAATTTACAACACCAGTAATGCTTGCTACCGGTCTTGCGTTCTAGGTGATAAATGCACCCATCAGTAATGAGCACCTCCTTACATTTTTGTGATCTGAGGTGTGGATAAAGCACACCAACACTACCAGGCACATCATAGGTTGGGTTTGCCATCCCTGCAACGTCAGCTGTTGAACAGCTTACATTCTGTTACACCCACTTTTATACTTCCAGGTCTATTGACATGTAAATAACATTGTTAATATATTTAATAGCGCACTATTTTCCTGACTTACTAACTTTTCCTGAATTAATAACATATGTACGGTAGTGTTATACTTCAGCAACTGTTTATCACCATTACGGTATTGTGGGCGTTGGTATTGTGAAATCTTGGGCTTGTGGGCATTAGGTATTCTGGGCATTGGTATTATGGGTTTTCGGTAATGTGTAGTGAACCCATTTTATATATATATATATATGTGTGTGTGTGTATGTGTGCACACATGCATGTCTCATATATATATATATATATATATATATATATATATATAAAATTACCTGACATAATACCAAATATTCCAATATAAAAACATCTAAAAGACTGAAACATAAAATAATGAAACAAAAAAAAAAAAACTTTATGCAGAGGGGTCAAGTCCCCCACACACACACACACACACACACACACACACACACCCTCTTTTAATTCTATTTCTATTGATATATATATATCTATGTCTAACCAACTAATGTATTCTGGGGCAGAGAGAAACCGAAGCTGAAACAATACTGTTCTGCCTCCAAGGATGTGACCCAGGAACTGTAAACATGAACTACTTTTATGGTAAAACCACAGAGAAAATTTATTAATTATATTTATTGACATTTTGTGACCCGGAAAATTTGACTGGGTCAGAAACCCATTTTCAGCAGAGGCCTGGGAGAAAATCTCCAACACACAAAATAATAAAATAATAAAGAATTCAGGCCACAGATGAAGGCAAAAAACTTTATGTATAAGCGCTTTTGTCTTGAGACTTCTTCAGATACAATACACAGGTGCTACACAATGCTTATAAAGCTCTCACAAATACAGACAATTAGTATTTAAAGAACCACAAACATATAAATGGGATGGTCTGAATAAAAAATACTATGCATGATAGATAACTTAAATCAACCATACCTATACATACCTAATCATAAAAATCACAAAAAATATACATAAAATTCCAACAACATCCCCAACAATATGTTAATGTTCAAACTCTAACTGGTTTAGCTGTCAACACTGGCTTAATGCTCACATATTCATTGAGACCAGGTGGAATGTTAGCCCTCAATCTAAGCTGCCACTTCAATTCTCTGTTTAACAAAATATTTTTAATGCCACCCCCTCTAACATTATTTTTAATAACATCAATAATGCCAAATTTAAAACCAGAAAAAGAAGAACACACAACTGAATGTTTGAACAATGCACTAGTGTCTTTATCTGTCCATATGTCATAAATGTGTTCATATATTCTATCTGTAAGTGCTCTTTCAGTTTTCCCTATATAGAATGTAGAGCACCTCAAAAAACAGCCAGGTATACTAGCATCTTAGTTCTACAGTTACCTTTACAAAATTTTACAATACTATTTAGTCCATTATTCAGGCGTTTGGTGTGCTTCCTTTATAATATACGAACATTGACTACAACTTCCACATGGGGTGGTAGCCCTTTTTATCATTTTAACATTACTATCTATCTGCTCAAACATCCTCTTGAATTTTTTTCCTGTCCTATATGTAAACATAGGTTTTGGTCCTACAACCTCATAGAGATCCTTATTAGTTTTTGGCGCACTCCAGTTAGTCCTTATTAGTTTTTAGCACACTCCAGTTAGTACTAACAATTTTGGTGAACATATCAGAAAACATATTAAACTCTGTTACACATGTCCCTTGAAATTTTTTTACTTCTCTATTTTGTTTCTCCATGGTAGTAAAAGGTTGGCCCAACAGGGGCTTATATTGCACCCCCCAACCCTCATAAACTTCACCAAGTACTTCATATATCAAATTTATGGGATATCTTCTCTCTAAAATGTTTTTACTTAGAAAAATAAATTTTCCCTTTAAATCACTAAAGTCTGAGGTCATCCTTGCTATTCTAACTGCTTGTCCTTTTATAAGACTTCTTTTTTGGAATGCAGGATGATTGCTCTCATAATGCAGGAAGCTATTACACCAAGTATCTTTACGGTAAATTTTGGATTTAAACCCTTTATTAGTTTTAAAAAGGGTAATATCAAGATAATTAATACTGTCTTTATGCCATGTATGTGTAAAAGAGAGAAAATTGGTACTAGTGTTCAAATATTACATAAACAATCCAAGGGTACCCTTAGTCCCTTCCCATAATATAAAAATATTGTCAAGAAATCTTAGATATAACTTTATATTTTCTTGAAAAGGACTATCGAACACGCACCTATTCTCCCATTCTAACATCACTAAATTAGCATAAATGCCCGCATAGCTACCCCACTAAACTGCTGGAAATATTCTCCCTGAAAACTTATAGTCAAGAATGACCTCCAAAAGCTCCAAAATTAATAAAATATGATCCTTAGATAGAGAAGAATATTTATTAATACTGTCACTAAAATATTCATAACCTATACATCGAGGAATGCAGGTAAAAAGATTTGCTATATCACCATAGTTACTTTTGACAAACTTTTTAATCTTTTTTCTAAAGGATTTAAGTTTGTCAAAAGTAACTATGGTGATATAGCAAATCTTTTGGTTGATTTTAAATTGTATTTAAGTAAGTTAAATTTAAGTATGGTTTTCAAAAAAACTGAAAATGAGAACTATAGTGGTTTGAAGGGCCTAGTAAGAAGTAGCACTTTTAATCCACCTTTTCACCCTGTTTTAATGATGTTCGAAATGATTGTCACAGAGGAAGTATATGAAGCACACTCCAGGCTTAGGTGGAACACAGGACCATACAAATCTATGTGATGAAGAGGAAAAACTCCTGTACAACCTGCAGTGGCAGAAAGAATTCTGTATTATGAAGCCCGACAAGGGGGGGGGGGTTGTATTATATAGCATTGAATATAATAATGTTATCACTAACATTTTGCTTGATACCAACATTTATTCCCATATCTATTAATGAAATTCATATAGCCTATGGGAGAATTGATTCACTTTTGGAGGAGTATCTGGTTGAGAGCAGGACTGACAGTAAGACGTATCAGTTCCTGAGACAAACGAACCCTATTATTCCTAATTTTTTGGGGGTTCCTAAGATACATAAGTCTATAACAGAACCACCTTTTAGACCTATAGTATCTGCTAGAAACTCTAAAACTCATCCCTTAGCTGTATATGTTGATTACTGTACTAAGAAGATTGTAGTTAAAACAGAACATCTCATTAAGGATTCTTGGGAATTTTTGAGCAAACTTACTAAAGAATTATGGAGTGAGGACTGTAGTTTTTTTAATACAGATGTTAAAGATCTTTTTACCTGCATTCCTCGACGTATAGGTTATGAATATTTTAGTGACAGTATTAATAAATATTCTTCTCTAAGGATCATATTTTATTAATTTTGGAGCTTTTGGAGGTCATTCTTGACTATAACTATATAAGTTTTCAGGGAGAATATTTCCAGCAGGTTAGTGGGGTAGCTATGCGGGCATGTGCCCCCATTTACGCTAATTTAGTGATGTTAGAATGGGAGAATAGGTGCGGGTTCGATAGTCCTTTTCAAGAAAATATAAAGTTATATCTAAGATTTCTTGACAATATTTTTATATTATGGGAAGGGACTAAGGGCACCCTTGGATTGTTTATGCAATATTTCAACACTAGTACCAATTTTCTCTCTTTTACACATACATGACATAAAGAAAGTATTAATTATCTTGATATTACCCTTTTTAAAACTAATAAAGGGTTTAAATCCAAAATTTACCGTAAAGATACTTGGTGTAACAGCTTCCTGCATTATGAGAGCAATCATCCTGCATTCCAAAAAATAAGTCTTATAAAAGGACAAGCAGTTAGACTAGCAAGGATGACCTCAGACTTTAGTGATTTAAAGGGAGAATTTATTTTTCTAAGTAAAAAATTTTTAGAGAGTGGATATCCCATAAATTTGATATATGAAGTACCTGGTGAAGTTTATGAGGGTTGGGGGATGCAATACAAGCCTCTGTTGGGCCAACCTTTTACTACCATGGAGAAACAAAATAGAGAAGTAAAAAATTTTCAAGAGGCATGTGTAACAGAGTTTAATATGTTTTCTGATATGTTCAACAAAACTGTTAGTACTAATTGGAGTGTGCTAAAAACTAATAAGGATCTCTATGAGGTTGTAGGACCAAAACGTATGTTTACATATAGGACAGGAAAAAATTTCAAGAGGATGTTTGAGCAGATAGATAGTAATGTTAAAATGATAAAAAAGGCTACCACTCCATGTGGAAGTTGTAGTCAATATTCGTATATTATAAAGGAAGCACACAAACACCTGAATAATGGACTAAATAGTATTGTAAAATTTTGTAAAGGTAACTGTAGAACTAAGATGCTAGTATACCTGGCTGTTTGTGTGAGGTGCTCTGCATTCTATATTGGGAAAACTGAAAGAGCACTTAAAGATTGAATATATGAGCACATTTATGACATACGGACAGGTAAAGATACTAGTGCATTGTTCAAACATTCAGTTGGTGTGTTCTTCTTTTTGTGGTTGTAAATTTGGCATTATTGATGTTATTAACAATAATGTTAGAGGGGCTGACATTAAAAATATTTTGTTAAATAGAGACTTGAAGTGGCAGCTTAGATTGAAGGCTTACATTCCACCTGGTCTCAATGAATATGTGAGCATTAAGCCAGTGTTGACAGCTAAACCAGTTAGAGTTTGAACATTAACATATTGTTGTGAATGTTGTTGGAATTTTATGTATATTGTTTGTGATTTTTATGATTATGTATGCATAGGTATGGCTGATTTAAGTTATTTATCATGCATAGTATTTTTTATTCAGACCATCACATTCATATGTTTGTGGTTCTTTAAATACTAAATGTCTGTATTTGTGAGAACTTTATAAGCATTGTGTAGCACCTGTGTATTGTATCTGAAGAAGTCTTTTATCAAGACGAAAGCGCTTATACATAAAGTTTTTTGCCTTCATCTGTGGCCTGGAGTCTTTATTATTTTATTATTTTGTATTTGGCGCATTCTGCTTCGTTATATTGGTGTAGAAAATCTCCAACAGTGTTTAAAAAGGCAATAGCAGTAAACATATATCATCAAATTAAAGACATTGTTAAACAGATAAAAGAGAGACAAGTAGGAGGTAGAGAATGTACATGCTAATTTACATTTTGGATGTTTTTACAAAATGTATGTAATAGGCATTAGAATAAAACCACAGAAAATGTTATGGTTTTGGAGAGGCTAATAGTCTGGAAAAAGTGCACATGAAAGAAGTAAAGTGGGTAAAAGTAAATGTTAAAGGTGGGGTAAGTTTTTAAGATGATTATGAGATGTGTTATATTAAGAAATTCAAAAAATAATGAGAAGGGGGCTGTTGCTGTTAGTGGGATGCTATACTATAAAAGCTGAAGGATTTGATGGATAAGCAGTGACAAAAATAAATGTTGGTAGCATGTTAGAAGGGAATGAAGAACATGAGAGAAGAGAGGGGAAAAAACCTAAGAAGGTGGGATCAGATGTTGGTTATTGGCCAAAGGCAGATCCAAGAATTGAAGAGGTATTTTTTAGTGTAAGCTTGAACTTTTTGGTGCTATCTATACTGGTGATATTATTCGGTAGGGTGTTCCATAGGTTAGCTATGGCTTAAAAATACAGACACTGGCCAGCTCTTTTATTTGGTTAGTTTACGTCTCTGTGCTGTTAATTGGTTGAATGGAGGTTTCTGATGGGAATGTAGGTATGCAGGATAAATTTTAAGTCTGGACAGCTATCAGGTTTGTGTATTAGTTTTTGTACAATTGAAACTTATAGGTAGTCAAGGTAGTGGGGGAATTATAGCCAGTTTAGCTCCTTAAGAGCATTGCACTGTTGGGTGCAATGCTCTTAAGGAGCTAAACTGGCTACTTAAGAGCATTGCACTGTTGGGTGTGGTATGATGAGCTGGTGGCAAATTTAGCAATTTTATAATAAGACTGGAGTTTGGTTTTGAAAGGTGTGTGTAGATTAGTAAAAATGGGAGCACCGTAAAGTAGAGAGGGGATCAGGTAGATATTTGCTAGTGTCTTTTTGGAGTTTGGGTCCATAACGTTTTTGTGTCTATATAGTGTTCCTAATTTGAAATGAGTTTTTTTAATGGCATTATGTATGTGTTGGTCAAATGTGAGTTTGTCTATGGTGATACCCAACAGTTTAGCAGCTGTTACAATTTCAATTTTCTTATGGGAGTAGATCTTGAATTCAGATATATTAGTTTTAGGAGAGAAAAGTAAAGGTTTAGTTTTGTTAGAGGTAAGCAGTAACTGTGTGTCGTTTAGTCATGATTCTAGAAAGGTAAATGCGATCTGTGTTTTTTTGCAGATCAAGTATGTTGTTAAGAGGAGGAGATTATAGTGGAATTGTCAATGTATTGGATTAGTGTGCTATGATGGTAGGCAGTGTGTAGATTGATGAACATTGTGAAGATGAGGGGCCTGAGAATGAACCCCTGTGGGACTCCAGTGTTGTTGTTATGGTACTGAGATAGGCAACCTTGCCATTTTATGCTTTGCTGCCTACTGGATAGATAGCTGTTAAACCATTGCTTGGAGGGTGAACAGCCTAATGAAGACAGTTGCTGAAGTATTATGAGAGACCATGTCAAAGGCCTTTGACAGATCCAGTAGTACTATGGAGGTGTGTAGGCTGGAGTCTCCAGCTTTGTTTATTATATCAATGAAAGAAATAAGACAGGTTGTTGTACTGTGTGTTTTGGCCTGAAGCCATATTGAGTGAATGTAAGTAGATTGCTATGGGCATGATGATCTAGGAACTGTATATTAGTTAAGTGCTTTCATCTGTGTTAATGTGCTTGGAGTAATTCAGAAGTTCCTGGGTTGCATTCTGGAGGCAGAACATAGTTTATCTATCTATCTATCTATCTATCTATCTATCTATCTATCTATCCATATGTATACACACACTGAGACTGAACAACAGTGGAGAAAGGGCAAAAAGCTGTTCCCCATTGTACCGTGATCTTGCCGTCCCTTTTTAAGCATTCAAATTTTCCCAGAATCAGCATGATCTTTAGAGAATCCTGTCTTCACATTATGTGGCCAAAGTATATGAGTTTTACTTCTACTATTTGGCCTTTTAGAGGACTTCTTTCTTTATGAACTGACTGGTTTCACTTTTGAGAATTCCAAGGACTGCAAGAAAGTCCTACTATGCATCTCTTTTCTGGCATGCAGACTTTCTTAATGCAGATACTCACAGATATATTTTACTTTTGGGAAAACACCACCACACCTGTGACTAAATGGATCTTTACTGACAATATCTTTTTGTTTCTTAAAATCTTATCTAGATATGCCATAAATTGGCTTACAAAAAGTAAGTGGCTTTTAATTTTATGACTGCAATCACCATCTGCAGAGACCTTTAAGCCCAAGAAAATAAAATCTGTCACTGTGTCCTTGTCTTCTCCACGTGTTGGTAAATAGTTGTTAGGGCTGGAAGATGATACTTTATGTTGCTTTGTTAAGGTTGAGCAACAAGACAGCTTTGTCTGTTCACCTTCATCAACGGGTTCTTCAACTCTTCCTCATGTTCAGCCATTAGATTGGTATTGTTTGCATTTCCAAGGTTAATATTTCTCCCAACAATTCTGATCCAGCATCTGATTAATCTAACCCAGCATTTGTCATCATAAATTCAGAATATAAACTGAATAAGTAGGGTGCAGATATACAGCCTTCTTGTATTCCTTCCCCAAACTTGAAACAGTCAGTTAATTCCATATTTGGTTCCCACTGTTTCTTGTTCTGAATACAGTTTCCTCCGGAAACAAATAAGATGAGCTGCTGTTTCCATTTCCCAAAGTATGTTGCACAAGTTATCAGTGACAATGCTGCCAATGGCTTTAGAAAAGTCAGTATAGTAAAGGCACATATTTTCCTAGAACTCCCCAACATTCTGAATTACCTACCATATGTTGGAATTTTGACTTCTGGTGCCTCTGCTCCAGCGTTTACACCTGGCAGTCCTTAGTCCATATATTGTTAATGACTAGTTTGCAAACTCTTGAGCATTACCTTGCCAGCATGTGAAAGTAGTGCAGTTATTTGATAAGCTGAGCACACTTTAGCACTGTTCTTTTTTGGGATTGGAATATAATTTTAGCTTTTCTAACTAATTCCCACAGCTATGTTTTCCAAACCTTTAGCAAATTTGAAGCAGAACTGTATCATCATCATTCTCCAAGATTTTAAACTAGCTTTCTCAAATTTCAACAGTTCATTCCTGTATCATTCTTATTAGCAAGGCATTCTAATATGCATTTGACTTCACTCTTTAGGACGTCCAGCTTTAGAGGAGAAAGCACACCATTGTATGTACCAGTGATGTTAAGGTTCTTCTCGTATATCTCTTCTGTGTAGTCCTCCCACATCTTCATAACAACTTCTGCTTTTGTTAGGTCCATCCCATCTTTGTCTTTTATTATACCCAATTTTCCTGGAAGGTTCAGATAATTTCATTATTATTATTAAACAGATCTCCCAAATTCCTCATTCTATTGTCTTCTTCCAGTACTTAGTACTGCTCATTCAAGTATACCCCCCCTTCTCTCTCCCAGATTTTCTCTGAAAATCTGTATTCAACTTGACATTTTTTAATATCTAGACTGCCTTTTACTCCCCCTTTTTTCCTGATACACTACAAAGGCTTCAGCAGACAAACATTTTGTCGTCTTAATCTAGTTTAGTGGATTTTTATTTATTTATTTTATGCCACCTCCTAGACAACATCACAAACGTATTTCCATAGTTCTTCAGGTACCCTATCAAAATGGTGTAATTCTTTAAAACACCCACAAAAAACACCACAAACTGGAAAAACAAAAAGGCAGCTTGATGGAGAAAACACAGTTTTTTTTTCCATCAAGCTGCCTTTTTGTTTTTCCTTTTTTGAAATTCTTTAAATCTATTCTTCACTTCTATCACCTATTCATGTTGAATATTGTTGAGCTTGTGTCTCACGTGTCTAGATACTTTGCTTGTTTTGTTTAATTGCATTTATTTCTAAACTTTGTAAGAAGAAGCAAATGTTTGTGTCCCTAGTCAGCTCTAAGTTTTGTTTCAGTTAATAGTATACAACTTCTTCTATGTCTGACCAGAAAGTGCAGTCAATCTTGTTTCCGATAGTGGCTAGTGAATAGTCCATGTCAAGCTCCATTTTGTACTCAAGGTCAAACCTGCCTATTATTTTGTTTGCACTGGGTGTACCAATGTTAGCATTCTGGGTACCCTGCTGAATATAACATCTTCATAATGTTATTTACAAATGGTGATGCAGATCTTCATAAAACTTGTCAATCTCTTCCACTTCAACATCTGTGGATGGCAAAAAAACTTGCATCACTGTTATACTGAATGCCTTGCCTTATCTTGCAATCTTATTGATATCATATTATCATGTCATGGGTTTGTAGCCAAGCAATGACTTTGACACCATGTCATTAATTATGATGGTACTGTATTTCTTCTGAAAGATAATGACCATAGTAGATCTGATGAGTATCTGGTGTGAAATCTCCAATTCCACAAAACATCAGTGTTTGTTCCTGTCATCTCGTCCTTAACCACCTTCAAGTTTATCTTGGTTCGCAGCACTGGACTTTCATTTTTTTTCTCTGAGTGTCTTAGCAGATGGACATCTTTCTAGTTTTAATCCATCTGTAATAACCTCTAGCACTACTCATACGTGCCCTCTTCTCTTTCCCATTAGAATGCTGGACACTTTCTGACCTGAGGGTGTCATCTTCAAGTGTCATTTCAACATGATGCTGGCTGCTTTTGTTCATAAGGGTTTCTTGGCAAAATTACTCGTCACTTGCAATTACTTTCACCAGCAGACCATGTTCCTCTATTCTGTCTGCTATAACCTGCCCATCATTTCTGGTCCTACAAGTAGCAGCTCATAGCTTCAAAGAAATATGCAAGCCCTTCTACAGTTACAAGGTAAAGGTCCAGAAAGGGGACATGCATTGTTACACAGATCCATTAAAATTAAACCTAACAATGTATAATTGAACTTCTTAGCCATTTTCGTCAAAAAGTAAAACTTCATTAACAATGCAACTTATAATTTAATAAAGCAGCTTCAGTCCACAGAATCATGAGTCCCTCTGGAACAGTCCATATATTTGTCTAGTTCAAACATACTTCCACAACTGGAGTATTTAAAACGACTTACATACACTGGACCCTTTGATCTTCATTTTAGGTCCATTCCTGCTGCAATACAGAATATTTTGTGGATACTCATTGGAGCTTAACTGGGCCACATAGACGGATTCCCTGACTATAGTGGAAATGTTATGATTACGTGAGAAGGAGTTATCCACCTAAGTAGCCGAGTATCTTATAACTGTCTATGCCTGAAGAAGAGTACCATTTGTAATGTATGAAGTGGAAGCAGCTTTTCTTAAAGCAACTAGACTGCATTTAGCTTGTAGAATGGTTACAGCACACCAGGTGTGTGTATATTCCCATCGCTGCCAGAGATAGGTAGTGCCAGTGGATGAAAACACAAAGTGATCAACTTGCAGTGACAAGCAAACTGTAACAACCACACTTCTGGGATATTGAGCCTGTTGTTTGTAACTTAAATGCAAACACTAAGAGGGCTTAGGAATGATTTCTGTGGTACCCCACATCAGTAAAAGTAAGCAACAGGAGCCATGGATTTGTACTTTCCAAATGTCTCTGTAGCCAGTGTGGTAAAAAAAGCATTCTGAGACAAAGAGGAGTCTCATATTTACTAACAACCACTTACTACTAAAATAAAGTTATATAGTGTGTGAGAGGTATAGTTATAGTTATAGAAGCAAAGCTCTCACATGTAGCAACTACAAATAATAGGTTGTCAGTACCAGACAGCACCATACTAAACCAATCAGACTATGTAGACAAAATAATGACCTGGAACTCCTTCATATCCAAGTTATTATAAACAAACCCCCTTTTCACATCATCACTAACTAAAGGACCCCATCTTTGTCACCCTTAGTCCACACTTTCTCACTAGTCAGTATGGACTCACTATGTATTAAGCCAAGCACCATTCTCCAATGAGATTTCATCTATCCCTCCATAAACTGGGAGACACATATTTCTTCAAACATATATGCCCAGAGATTCCTGTACTTCATCAATACTAACTCTCTGGACCAATTCGTTTACAACCCAACCAAAGATGCTAAAATCCTGGACTTTATTCTTACCAATATGGGACAGCTTATCTCCCCCTCCAATTGTGAACTCCTGCCTGTTCAAATTGGGTCACAAGCCAGTCAAATTTATCTTAAAACTAAAGCCAGAAGCATCCTCCAATGCCTCAGTTTACAGAGACTATCCAAAGGGTACTCCACTAAACGTGAGTGAAGAAGTGACTAAATTAATTCCCCTTTAACAGCCTCACTGCTTATGATACTGAATGCTTCACTCTTACATTCTATGCACATATAAATAGTAAAATAGACACATTGTGGACCAATGCCAAATTAAAAAATAAACCTTTATGGTAGAACCCCAGTATAAATAGGCTCTAAAATAAAAGAAAAACTCTGGCTCCTGAACAAGTCATCCAAAGCCACATGGTTAGTTGCAGACATCTGATTACCATGTCCAACTGGGTAGATGTCCATTTTCCAAGGAAGCCCACGGAGAAAAGCTCCAAAGTATTTGAAACACATTTTAAGAACAATATTTTTACAATTTTCAAAAGTAATACAAAACATCTACAGTTTAAATAATTATACTAAAGACAATGTGAAAACATTGCTTAAGAAAAATGGAATTTATTTTATTTGATGATTAATATTTAGAAAAATATTAGCCAGCTTATTGAGAAATTAAAAGTAAATTTGTCTAATACAAACTGGAATTGCAATTTGAATTGTGAGAAAAAAAACAGGATTATGGCATTCTTAGACAGAGTCAGGTTAAAGAAAAACTTCAAAGTAAGACAGCGAGTGAAGAAAGGAGAGTAAGGAAGTGAAAGGTTAACAGTGACAGCTACCATTTTATTGACATCATTACACCAAAGACCCCTATCATCTTTGGAATCCCCAAAATACATAAAGACCTATACAATCCACCAGTGAGAGCCCTTATAGACGGTAGGTCTTCTATGACCCACCCTTTCGCATGTCTAGTGGATAGCATTTTGTCCAAGTATCTCAAACTAATCCCTGGTATCTGTAAGGATTCATGGTCCTTTCTTTCTGACATCAACCAGCTGAATTTGGATTCTAAATGTAATTTTCTCACCATAGATGTGGTGGATCTTTACACTTCTATCCCACACTTGGAAGCCACAGAATGGATTGCCATCATACTTACCAACTTAGGTGCACCTAAAAATGACATTGACACAGTAACTGAGCTCCTAGAGATTATCCTAACATCTAATTTTTTTATTTTCGAAAAGCAATACTTTTTACAAACACAAGGTATTGCAATGGGCTCACCCTGTGGCACCTCTGTGGCCAACATGTTTGTTGCCTATTGGGAGCAAAAATTCATTCTTCATAATCCTAATTTCTCACATCAGATAGCATATTATACCAGATACCTGGATGATATTTTCATCTTATTCAGGGGCTCGGAACAGGATGCATCTTTGCTCATTGAATATATGAATAGTACTACTTTTTTCAAATTCACATACCATTTTTCAACAAATTCAATAGACTATTTGGATGTTAGACTTGAAAAAAATACGCTGGCTGGCTCATTATCTTCCTCTATTCATAGAAAGCCAACCTATTGTAACTCATTTCTTCATTTTTCAAGCCAGCATCCATTCAGGCAAAAAAGATCAATAGTTAAAGGTCAGCTCATTAGAGCAGCTAGAATGTGTAGTACTGAAGCCTACTTTGATAGTGAATGCCAACTATTATTTGAAATGTTTAGTAGCCGTGACTATCCAGTGTCTTTAATTCACGAGTTAACATCAGAAGTGAGGAACAAGAGATTAGGAGGATTTTACAAACCTCTTCTTGATAACAACAATAAAGGACCTACTGTAAATTCCTCCTGGTTGAATTACCATCATCACCCAGTCCTACTACCCCTCTACAACATGCATTCAAAGAGGCTCATGTGTATTCTATTCTTCCAGTTTCATTACAACATTTAGTATCGATTCTAAATATATTTGTTCCATCATTTTCAAAAACTGGCACTTTATTACGAGTAACAGTTTTTTACTTGAGAAACTGGGAGACAAGCCTGTGATAGTTTACAGGAGAGGTCAAAATTTGAAAGCTTTGTTAGAGAGGAATAAGCACTTTGACATTTTTTTCAAAACAAAAAGGGACATACATGTGTGGACACTGTAATTGGTGTAGCTGCCTTAGAACTGGTAACTCTTTTCAATTGAATGGTAAAAAACTTAGCATCCACTATAAAGTAAACTGTGACACGAAGTCTATTGTTTACTTGGCTACCTGTGACAGTTGCCCCGCGTACTATGTTGGTAAAACTGAGCGCAAATTTAAAGAAAGAATTTACCAACACATGTACGCCATTAAAAAAAGTAAGGAAGAAAATGCGTTGGCAAAACACATTATCCATAACACAGGACACAGGTTCCGTTTTACTGCCATTGACCATATTCCACACAATATAAGGGGTGGACCTATATCGATCCTCTTGGAAACTAAAGAACTGGAATGGCAGATAAAACTTAATGCATTTCACCCGCCTGGGTTGAATGAAAATTGTAATATATCATGTCTCCTTAAACTTAAAAGTTATTTAAGATACATTTATTCCTACTGGGGTATTTTTATTTTTATTTTCATTTACCCAGTGTGCATTTTCTGGTCCATTACCACTGTTATATCTTAACATCTCATTTGTGGGGCTCCTGAGTAGTACGCACTACATGTATATTCTAGCTATATACTCACTCTATGCATAGGTTCTTCTAAGCTATCTTAAATGGGAATACATCTTTGCAGCGCATTCTACACACTGTAGTCTGCCTAGTGCATTCCTACATTGAATTTCTTTTTGTAAGAGTAACAATTACTACTATTTCTAAGATTTAGTTTTGCACCTGCATCTGGGTAAATACGTGTCGCTGTTAATATTAATACATTATGTTTATCTATGAGCCCCTTTTTGTGGAGCCTTAGCGTAGTATGCATCACCTGTACATTTTTGCTATGTACATCTCAGCCACATTTTATGCACAGGTCCTTTTAAGTTACCTTAAATGGGAATATATCTTTGTAGCACATTCTACTTACTGCAGTCTGTTTAGCGCACTTCTACACTGTAGTTCCCGTTGTAAGTTTTCTAATTAATAATTATTTTCTTTCTTAAGCTAAGTCAAGCACTTGCATTTGAGTATACAAGTGCCACTGTTAATATATTTTTATTGATGAGTTCCTGATTTTACAGGACTGCATTGTTCAAACGTATTTTTAAAATGTCATGTCCAAATGATTTTTTAAGGTATTATTGTTGACCTGAGGATTTTTTTATGTGCACAGATATTTCGCATTGCACATTTATTATTGTTATTTACACTTGTCAAAGCACTTTTAATAGAAATAATGCGTTTTAAAAAACATCGTACTTTTTTAGCAAGGTTTTTATGCTGACTTTTCAATTGGCACAATTGCAGTACGTGATGCTCAATGCCCGCACATTTTACTTGTGTTTTTTTTTTTTCTAGTGAGACATTGCCAGTTATATTTGGTAGTTTAGCAAAGCAGGAAATGACGTTTTGTTCCATTATCTAATTGGCTTAATTTGTATTCTGCAATGTGGCGCCAAACACTTGTATTTATGTTAGTACTCTGCATTGTTGTTTTTAACTTTCTCTGAGGAAGCTACTACAGTTCTGGTAGCGAAAACGCTTTTTTGTTACTTCAATAAATTTTGCGTTAAGAAGACATTTCCACAGTACTTGGAATAGCTGCTTTCTTTTGGTCTCCCTGAGCCGGCTTGTTTTATTAATATTTAGAAAAATATTAGCCAGCTTATTGAGAAATTAAAAGTAAATTAGTCTAATACAAACAGGAATTGCAATTTGAATTGTGAGAAAAAAAACAGGATTATGGCATTCTTAGACAGAGTCAGGTTAAAGAAAAACTTCAAAGTAAGACAGCGAGTGAAGAAAGGAGAGTAAGGAAGTGAAAGGTTAACAGTGACAGCTACCATTTTATTGACATCATTACACCAAAGACCCCTATCATCTTTGGAATCCCCAAAATACATAAAGACCTATACAATCCACCAGTGAGAGCCCTTATAGACGGTAGGTCTTCTATGACCCACCCTTTCGCACGTCTAGTGGATAGCATTTTGTCCAAGTATCTCAAACTAATCCCTGGTATCTGTAAGGATTCATGGTCCTTTCTTTCTGACATCAACCAGCTGAATTTGGATTCTAAATGTAATTTTCTCACCATAGATGTGGTGGATCTTTACACTTCTATCCCACACTTGGAAGCCACAGAATGGATTGCCATCATACTTACCAACTTAGGTGCACCTAAAAATGACATTGACACAGTAACTGAGCTCCTAGAGATTATCCTAACATCTAATTTTTTTATTTTCGAAAAGCAATACTTTTTACAAACACAAGGTATTGCAATGGGCTCACCCTGTGGCACCTCTGTGGCCAACATGTTTGTTGCCTATTGGGAGCAAAAATTCATTCTTCATAATCCTAATTTCTCACATCAGATAGCATATTATACCAGATACCTGGATGATATTTTCATCTTATTCAGGGGCTCGGAACAGGATGCATCTTTGCTCATTGAATATATGAATAGTACTACTTTTTTCAAATTCACATACCATTTTTCAACAAATTCAATAGACTATTTGGATGTTAGACTTGAAAAAAATACGCTGGCTGGCTCATTATCTTCCTCTATTCATAGAAAGCCAACCTATTGTAACTCATTTCTTCATTTTTCAAGCCAGCATCCATTCAGGCAAAAAAGATCAATAGTTAAAGGTCAGCTCATTAGAGCAGCTAGAATGTGTAGTACTGAAGCCTACTTTGATAGTGAATGCCAACTATTATTTGAAATGTTTAGTAGCCGTGACTATCCAGTGTCTTTAATTCACGAGTTAACATCAGAAGTGAGGAACAAGAGATTAGGAGGATTTTACAAACCTCTTCTTGATAACAACAATAAAGGACCTACTGTAAATTCCTCCCTGGTTGAATTACCATCATCACCCAGTCCTACTACCCCTCTACAACATGCATTCAAAGAGGCTCATGTGTATTCTATTCTTCCAGTTTCATTACAACATTTAGTATCGATTCTAAATATATTTGTTCCATCATTTTCAAAAACTGGCACTTTATTACGAGTAACAGTTTTTTACTTGAGAAACTGGGAGACAAGCCTGTGATAGTTTACAGGAGAGGTCAAAATTTGAAAGCTTTGTTAGAGAGGAATAAGCACTTTGACATTTTTTTCAAAACAAAAAGGGACATACATGTGTGGACACTGTAATTGGTGTAGCTGCCTTAGAACTGGTAACTCTTTTCAATTGAATGGTAAAAAACTTAGCATCCACTATAAAGTAAACTGTGACACGAAGTCTATTGTTTACTTGGCTACCTGTGACAGTTGCCCCGCGTACTATGTTGGTAAAACTGAGCGCAAATTTAAAGAAAGAATTTACCAACACATATGCCATTAAAAAAGTAAGGAAGAAAATCGTTGGCAAAACACATTATCCATAACACAGGACACAGGTTCCGTTTTACTGCCATTGACCATATTCCACACAATATAAGGGGTGGACCTATATCGATCCTCTTGGAAACTAAAGAACTGGAATGGCAGATAAAACTTAATGCATTTCACCCGCCTGGGTTGAATGAAAATTGTAATATATCATGTCTCCTTAAACTTAAAAGTTATTTAAGATACATTTATTCCTACTGGGGTATTTTTATTTTTATTTTCATTTACCCAGTGTGCATTTTCTGGTCCATTACCACTGTTATATCTTAACATCTCATTTGTGGGGCTCCTGAGTAGTACGCACTACATGTATATTCTAGCTATATACTCACTCTATGCATAGGTTCTTCTAAGCTATCTTAAATGGGAATACATCTTTGCAGCGCATTCTACACACTGTAGTCTGCCTAGTGCATTCCTACATTGAATTTCTTTTTGTAAGAGTAACAATTACTACTATTTCTAAGATTTAGTTTTGCACCTGCATCTGGGTAAATACGTGTCGCTGTTAATATTAATACATTATGTTTATCTATGAGCCCATTTTTGTGGGGCCTTAGTGTTGTATGCATCACCTGTACATTTTTGCTATGTACATTTCAGCCACATTTTACGCACAGGTCCTTTTAAGTTACCTTAAATGGGAATACATCTTTGTAGCGCATTCTACTTATTGCAGTCTGTTTAGCGCACTTCTACACTGAAGTTTCCTCTGTAAGATTTCTAATTAATAATTATTTTCTTTCTCAAGCTAAGTCAAGCATTTGCATTTGAGTATACAAGTGCCACTGTTAATATATTTTTATTGATGAGTCCCTGATTTAATAGGACTGCATTGTTCAAACGTATTTTTAAAATGACATGTCCAAATGATTTTTTAAGGTATTATTGTTGACCTGAGGATTTTTTTATGTGCACAGACATTTCGCACTGCACATTTATTATTGTAATTTACACTTGTCAAAGCACTTTTAATAGAAATAATGCATTTTAAAAAACATCGTACTTTTTTAGCAAGGTTTTTAAGTTGACTTTTCAATTGGCACACTTGCAGTACGTGATGCTCAATGCCCGCACATTTTATTTTTGTTTTTTCTAGTGAGACATTGCCAATTATTCTTGGCAGTTTAGCAAAGCAGGAAATGACGTTTTGTTCCACTATCTAATTGGCTTAATTTGTATTCTGCAATGTGGCGCCAATCACTTGTATTTATGTTAGTACTCTGCATTGTTGTTTTTAACTTTCTCTGAGGAAGCTACTAGAGTTTTAGTAGCGAAAACGCTTTTTTGTTACTTCAATAAATTTTGCGTTAAGAAGACATCTCCACAGTACTTGGAATAGTTGCTTTCCTTTGGTCTCCCTGAGCCGGCTTGTTTTATTAATATTTAGAAAAATATTAGCCAGCTTATTGAGAAATTAAAAGTAAATTAGTCTAATACAAACAGGAATTGCAATTTGAATTGTGAGAAAAAAAACAGGATTATGGCATTCTTAGACAGAGTCAGGTTAAAGAAAAACTTGAAAGTAAGACAGCGAGTGAAGAAAGGAGAGTAAGGAAGTGAAAGGTATGAAAAGGTGCCTGTTTATATTTAAGAATATAGTTGATACTGGGGTTGAGGAAGAACAGCGGCATTGTTTAGCTCAGAAGTCTTTAAGAATGGTTTTAGAGGACTGGATGGATACAGGTAATCAGTTCCAGGCCTTAGCAACTTGGTATGAGTATCGAACATGCCAAGCAGATTTGATAGGGTTTTGGACAGAGATGAGATTTTATTCACTGGGTTGTAATGAATGATTTGGAGCATAGCTGAATACAATGGCATTTAGTCTTTGACAATCAGATGAATACTGAATCATTTTACAGGTGGTAAGATGATGTGTATGTGATAGTTGATGTGGTATTTGTAACCAGTTTAAGCTTTTTAGTGCTAGACAGTGATATGTTATGAAAGGGGTATCTGCTGAAAATTTTGCCACTTTATTATATCATTGTTCAAGTTTTGATCTTTGTGGTGGTTGGAGGTTAGTAAGGATTGGAGTACCGTAATGTGGTGAGGGGAGAAGGAAAGTAGTAACAAGTTAAATTTTAGTGGCATTGGTGAGAAAGATTTTTGCTCTGTAAGAATAGCCACCCAGGTGAAAGACAGCCACAAAACCTTTTTAACTATGCTAGAAACCAGTGAAACAAACCCTGGCACTCTGCAGAATTAACAGTAAATTATACCATATACTTAGATCCAGAGGACACAGCCAATCCAAAAAAGGACAATTTCAGCTCAAACTACACCCCTCTCTCCCCTCCAATATTCTTAAAAGAAATAGCAACATTTACATTCTCCTTTCAAATCTCTGAAAAAAAACAGTTCTCAAAGCACTATCTAAGGCCAACAATGCTATATCTGTGAGGTAGGAAAACATACCAAGTTGTCTCCCGGTTACATTGAAACACGACTTGTCAGACCCCCAATAGATGTTCCTCAACATTAACCTGAAAGTATGCTTTGTGCTAGAAATGGACCACAACAGCAGGTATCCCCTTGCACAAAGTTGGGCTTCAATGGACCCAGGTACGTGAGCATCGACAGACTCTCAATCTAATCCAGATCAGATTCATCAAAAACAGGATCTGCTTACTTAATTAGATGACTTCACTGAAAAACTAATTTACTTCACAGAGATCAAAGCAAAGGTTGAGAGTTTGTGACTGCCCAAGTTTCCAGATGAATGCAGACTTGGTGCTATCATAAACTTCTCTGGGGAAACCATGATTCTACAAGAGGGCCTGTCCCAAACATATCATCAAAACCATTTGTATTCTTTGGCAACGATGATTCCTCTTTCAGCTATCACATTGACAGCACTTCCTTAAAACTGATCTCATTGTTAGATATCTAGGGACTTGTGTCAATAGTGAACAGTCCTTTGATTACTATGTATCCACTATTTTAAGGAAGGCATTTATCTAATGCCATGGCATCCAAATCCAGGGACATGACTGTTTCACTGTATTCAGCACTCATCAGCTGAATATGTAATGTCCTTTTTGTATGTACCTGCCCAAACACTTGTCACTAGTGGAATGACCGCACCAATTTCTCAAAAAAAAAAAAAAAGGTATAAATTGTAAAAACTATGATGACCAACTCAAGGTCTTGTTTTTCTTTGCAGTATCATACAGGCTACAGAGTGGCTTCTGCCTCACGTATAGATCCTCATCAAATCCTATTCTGTCCAACCTATTACACATACACATGACAAACAGTATCATAATCACCTGCTCAAGGGAAACTTTTGTAAATTAACAGAACATATTGGAGTGGTAGGTGTATATAACTATACATATCGGACATCAAACAACAGGAACACCAAAGTTTCCATGGGAAAAGAACAACTTGGCCACCATGGTGAACTTTGCCCTTTCCCCGCTGTAGTGCAATCTCAGAGTTGGTATATTTAGTTAGGGGGTGTGGGGGCAGAGCCCCCCACATCGGTGGGTTTGATTTTTTTTTTTTTGTTTGTTTATATCGGATTAGTGGTCATTTTCCCAGGGTTAGTTTTCAATGTTCAGCAGTTTCGGAGATGTCTCAATGATGTGGGATTCAACAAAGTGGTAATTTGATGCTTTGAAGTATAGATATATATATATATATATATATATATATATATACACAAGCCCCCTGGCACCATACGCATACCCTGTTAATTAAATTTACCAACTCCAAGATCACATTACAGTGAGGAAAACGGAAAATATCCTGTTCCACACTGTATGGCGATCTCCATTCAAAATGTTTAAAGTTTCAAAACTTTGATCTTCTGGTCTCAACCATTTGTAGTTCAAAGTTTGGAAACTTCGAGCTTCTGAAGGAGATCCATATATAAATTTATTATGGAGATGACCACTTCCATGGAACCATCTTCCACTCCACATAAAACATTTCTTCTAATAAACTGTAGCAAACTGTTTATACCCTGCCTGCATGGAGTGGTAGTGTGCTTAGTGATTTATGTTTTCTATTTGTTTTGCTTTTTAACTATAACTCACATTTGCTACAGATTAAACCATACATGGAGCAATACAGTGCTCAGGTCTGCCTACAAATGTAATACTGGCTTTTAAAAGCCAGTATTGCAGTAGAGATCAGATTCAGATTATCATGCCCCCCAACACCCAACACTTTGAGCCAGGCTGAAAGAAAATGACTGTTTTATGGACAGATTTAACCAGGAATGTTCTGGGACAGGGTATAGGTGGGGCCTAAGTTGGGAAGGATCAGGGCAAGGATATCAATGCCTCTATGGATAGTTTTACAACACGCGCAGTGTTTTGGCACAAAGGCTAGAAAATGCTAAGTGTGTGCATTTTACAGGTGTAAGTGTGCCAGATAATGTCTGTTTAGCTGAAGTCCACTAGCAAGAAGGTGTATGCCTTGATATTTAACCCCCTGTGTAGTGTAAACCGCAAAAATTTTGGGCTGGCATCAATAAACTGATACACCCAGGCCGCTCAGTCACACCCACACCCAATGGCTCGGAAGACAATACATCCAACCAAATTGCCAATTCCTTCAATTCCTTTTTTACAGAGACCATTCAATCTCTTGCCAATCAGTTGTCACCCAACACAACTTCTTCTTCCCATAATACTATCAATCCATCACTACCTTTATTCCAACCTGGGCCTACATCCTCTCATAACACTATCAACCCACCACTATTCAAATTTCAACCTGTCCCCACATCCCTTGTCCGCACCCTAATTCAAAAACTAAAACCCACCACTCTCGCTGCAGACCTACTACCTGCAGAATACCTTCAAAAAGCTGCTAAAGCTATAGCCTACCCCATAACTATTCTCATCAATAGAACTTTCTCTGAGGGTACCATCCCATCACTCTGGAAAATTTCTCATATTATTCCCCTTCACAAAGGTGGCAACTCCAATGATCTAACTAATTACAGACCCATCGCCATATTATCCCCCCTAGCAAAAATCATGGAGGGGGCATTCATAAGCAGCTCTTAAAACACTTACTTGAAAACAACTTTCTAGCTAGCTGTCAACATGGCTTTAGACAATCTCACAGCACCACCTCTGCTCTGTTATCCTTCAACAACTGCATCAACAAAAATCGTAACAATACACTATCCTCAGCTCTCTTTATTGATCTGTCAAAAGCTTTTGACATGGTCAACCACCAGCTACTCATAAACTTTCTCAAAAACTTGTCACTAGCTCCTCCTACTATTACAGTGGTTTCAATCTTACCTACAAAACAGGCAACAAGCCATATTATGGCAGAATAGCCTATCTTCCCACCTCCCAATAACCCTCGGAGTTCCTCAAGGCTCCATACTCGGTCCCCTCCTCTTTTCAATCTTCACAAATTACCTGCACACAGTCATACCTCAAGCCACCTGTATTCAGTATACAGATGATTCCACATTAGTATGCTCAGCCAAGATGCAATCACTACTTCAGTCTCTAACACAAAACGTATTTAACATAGTTGAGAAATGGCTCATAGACCGTTGCCTCATTCTCAATCCAAAAAAAAACAAAAATGTTATTATTCACTCCCATGCGCAGAACTTCCCCAATATACTTCAGCGTCACCTCAACTAATGGTACAAAAATATCTCCAGAACCAACCACAAGACTACTTGGGGTACTAATTGATAACAATCTCTCCTTTGAGCCCCATATTAATAACCCTATAAAAACAATTAACAAAAAACTAGGTTCCCTCTACAGAATCAAACCCTTTCTAACTCCCAAAGCCAGGTCCACTATTGCCTGTACCCATTTAATCTCAACCCTTACATACGCATCCCCTATCTACACTAAACTATGCAAAAGCAATATGAACAAACTTTCCATCGCCTACAATAATATAGCAAGATTTGCAACTGGCTCAACCTACAGAACCCACCACTGCAACAATCTTAAACAACTAGGCTGGTTAGAACTGTCAAATCTAATTTTACTGAACCAACTAACAATAGTCCAAAAGATACTATACCAACCTTCAAAGACTCACATACTCACCAACCTAATCTTCCCCTACTATAACATAAAAATCCTACGTTCATCAAACAAATTACTAGTGCAAATAAATAAAACCAGCAATCTGGCTGGTGACTCTCTGTTCTCCAACGCAGTGGGAAAAACCTGGAACTCCCTCCCAGATCACCTTACATCCATTCCCTCAGCTCCCCTATTTAAAACCAAACTTAAAACATACCTCAAATCTCACTGGTTATGCCCTTGTGCTAATCCAGACTAAACACCAGTCTTTATATGATGACACCTCTCTACATACCAGCACAAGCAAAATTACCTCTTACTTATAATTGTGTGCATATCAATATACCTATTAATAGTGAACTATTTAATAACTAATTGAATTACTAACAAACATCATATGGGTGACTTTTATAACTAACTTTGGTATTGGTTTATAAACAGAGACTTGATTGCTGTATTGTGTTTTTCTAGCTAACTTAGCCTACTAGCAAACTATATTGGTGTGACTTTATTGCTCAATAGTGTGCATTGTTGTCTTACATAGTTTTAAACATTCCCCTGTATTACTATACTACCAGTGTTGTGCTACATCTTCTTATTCATCTTGTACCTATATTCATAGCTCTATTCAGTAAGAATCATCCTACTAATATGACAATAGGAAATACCTCTATAATAGCTAAAACTTACAATGTATTTATGTCTTGTAAATACTATTTTCTAGTGCAGAGCTTTTCTCCCCGGGCCTCCACTGAAAATGGACATGTATCCAGTCGGACCAGCCCGGTCAACAAATGTAAAATAAAATAAATAAATAAAGAAAATATCCATGACCTTTGTGGGACACTAATTGAGATGTTTAGCTAGCAATGACATGCTACTTGTGCTTAACTGAGATTTGAATCTGTAGCAACTCCAGATTATGGGAGAAGGTGATGGTGTCCCTAGCTAATAGAGATACTTCCCCACAGATTAGGGCCTGAAGGTTTGAGAGGTACTAAACCCTGGAACAGAGGGAGTACTGTCATTACTCTCACAATTCTCACGGTATCTACACAAATATGTGAAGGTTGAAGTTGTAGGAGGTCCTCAAGTTCTGGCATGTTTCTATTTAGACTTCAACTGATACATAGCATCACCATACTACTGCCCAAATTTGTGTCTGAATTAGCTTTGTTGAAATGTCCCATAGGGCATCTCTACCTAAGGAGGGCACTATGGTAGTAGCAAAGGATTTAGCCAGTATGCGGAAGGCCTGGTATAAGAGGTTCTAAGCCACCCACAGTACAACAACGTTTTTTCTACCGTCTCATTCTATACTAACAGATACTGGATCACCTTTTAATGACGCTATCTACTTTGCAAAATTTTAATGCCAATTATCTTATCCTTGTATCTAGGCATCATTCGTGGTGAAGGCAAAATACCACTTGAGACCAGTGTCTTCCCTGCCTTTAACAATAGTAATTTCCTTCATGTCTCTCTGTATACCCTCTGAGCAGAACTCAGGTTATTTATATATATGTATATATATATATATATATATATATATATATATATATATATATATACACACACACACACACACACACATATATAATGTATAATGTATATATATATATATATATAAATATATATATATATATATATACATATGTGTGTGTTATATATATATATATATATATATATATATATATATATATACACACACACACACATATATAATGTATAATATATATATATATATATATATATATATATATATATATATATGTGTGTGTGTGTGTGTGTATATATATATATATATATATATATATATATATATATATATATATATATATAGTCATCTATTACTTAAACATTTCCAAGCATGGAAGTAAATTAATTTCTTATGGGCTTTAACCTGCATTCCTGGTGACCCTTCTGTGAGCTATACTGATTTGCTGTGTGTGTGAGTGCAGTACAAGCAGATTTTGCCTTGTGTGTTGGAGGATGGAGTTATTTACAGTATTGTCTATGAAGTTTTGGCAAAACTTTCTTTACAACTTCAGCAAAACTCATGGGCCTAGTGGTGTCTTAAAATTGATGTGATGTTATGGAAATATAATGCTTACTGACAGTAAGTTGATGCAAGTGGTTTGCCAAGATATTTCTTAAATATTCACATCTCCATGTTGTCAGAGGGTAATGGACTAAGGCCTGTCAAGTGCTAGGTTTGAGAAGGAAGGCAACTATTGGAGAAGACCCTGAACATTTCTGAATAAAGTATTTACTGTGAAACTCTGAAGTTAAGTTAGATGATATCTAATCTTGAAGCATTTAGAGAAAAGATAGAATCAGTCTGTATTACACAAAGTAATAATAATTTCACACGACTACTTGTAAAGCTACTAGTGTTAGGCAGAGGCATAACTGGCTTTTCTAAAGCCTGGGGCTGTTCTCAAATCTAGTATCCTGCCTCTCCAGCTCCTGATTTGAAGATCAAAAAAACAAATAAATAAAGCCCATTCCATTATAATGGCCCTCCAAGCCAGATACACACCCTTCCTTCCTCCAGCTTTTTATAGGAATAGCAATAAAAAGCAAAAAGTAAAGGTTTGCTCTGTTATACTAGTTTTCCAAGCCAGATATACCCCCCTCCCTGCTTTCTGTCCTTTATTCAAATGTAATTTGGAAAAATGGGTATGCAGCCAGAAATTCACCCCTCTCTAGTATCCCCCCACCCCACAGATAGGGGGACATGTAAATATTCTGCTCATCTCTGCGTTATTCATACTTAAAATATGAATGCGAAAAAAACTCCATGGGAATGTATGGCTAGGCTTCTAAAGAATCTAACAAATCAACAGCCTACTACATAACTAGGAACCTACAGAAAGAGAGAGATTGACAGATACATACAGATATAGATACAGATGAAGATATAGATACAGATGCATATATAGATACAGATGAAGCAAACTGTGGCTATAGTTAGGGTGCTTGGTTGGGGAGAGATGGAATAACATAAGGCTGGATTCTAATGGGGAGCTTGTACATACAGGATTTGTACTCAGAAAGAATATTTGAGCTAGCAGTAGGGGCACAGTCAGAAGGTCACTGCTCAGCAGGATGGAAGAGCACCATCCATGAGTGTGATGAAGGCTACCTGGGTTCTAAGTCCCCTGAAAGCAGGGCGAGTGCATTATGTACATCAAAGCAAAAGGAAAGCAGATAGGCAAGATGGATTCCCTACCAATTTTCATAGAATGGCAGAGCTTCCTATTGTGGAAGGGATACTATCCATGTTTAACAAAATCATTTTCAAAGGGGTGATGCTTAGGTTAATATACGAGTCTGTTGTGGGGACGTTACATAAAGGAAGCGGGATCATGAAGACCTTGCAAATTTTTGGCCAACCTCTTTATGTAATGCCAGTAAAAAATATCTATGTCAAGATGTTGTCTGCCATTTCAAGGAAGTGATACCAAATTTAATTCATGTGAATCAGTTGGGAGTTATCTAAGACTGTTCTTCAGCTGAGGACTGAAGAGGTCTAATTGATTTTATTAATTAGGAAGAAAGGCAAGGTCAGAGGATGGTACTAATAGATATGTGGAAGGCTTTTGATGCAGTGAACAAGGCATGTGTTTTGGAATCATTGAGGCAAGCTGTTGCTGATGGTAAGTTTATGTTGGCAGCAGAATTTTTACATGTGGAACCTTCTACTTAAGTAGCAGTGAATGAGGGGTTATCAAACAGAGTCAACTTGAGCAATCAATTTTAGTAATGGAAATTTTATCGCAAAGACTGAAAAGATAATTGAGATAGCAGTGGGGGATGGAAGCTGAAGTGGATGGCAGCTGAAGTGGAATAAACATATCTGCCGATTGCTTACTGTTGTTGGAAGTTTTATAGGGAATGTTCCTGGGTATTTTACAGCTGACAAAGGTTTGATAGGGTACTGGCTATTCTTAGGTGTTTTACAGCTGTGGGAGAGGTTTGGTAGGTACTGGCTGTCCCTGTGTCTTTTACAACTGAGGGAAAGAATTGTTAGGGTATTGACTCTTCCTGTGTATTTTACATCTGAGGGAAGAGGATTGGTAGGGTACTGTCTCCATTATCACCAAAGTAAATTTGTAGTTATAATGAAGGGGCACAATGTGGTCAGGATTTCCAGCAAAAGATTGGAAGAAAAGGATTTAGGCATTAGGATGTACCCTACTGTCAAGGAGATTAGAGACAATTCATCAGAGTTAAAAAGGCAGGACCAATGCTTATCAGAGAGAACTGAGGAAAGTGAGAGGTTTAAAGTGTTGGGTAGAAGTTATGTGGATAACTTTACCCTTTGTCCTGTATTTGCAATGGCACATTGGGACAACCCAACAAGATAAAAGACTTGTTAAGTTACAGTGCGTGTGTGAAATTTTGTATACAGTGGAAATGGGACAAAGGTATAAATGTGCGAATGTGCATGTGTGTGTGATAGTGTTCTAAATTTCATAGGTATGTGGTTGCAGTGAATGTGGATGCCCACTGCAGGGGGTATCTAATACAAAGATCAAGTGGGTAGAGTTTGAGATTAGAGCAGGGGAGGAATGTATCAGGACACTGGCAATATAGACAAAGACATAGAGATTTTTAAAAGCTAAGAAGTGAATGTAAGGACTGATACTATGAAGACATTTTGTTTGTTATGGTAGAAATACATATAGGAAGATAATGGGAAGATAGGAAGCCAATGGGCTTAAATACACACAGGATTTTAAGTGTTTGACATGTGGAAGGAATAGAGTTCCGTAAGGTTTGTATGGAATGCAAATTAAGAAAATGTGATTGGCTGATCTGCAAAGCTGTATATGGGTGGTAGTGAAAGTAGGGAAAGGATTGACTGGGCAGACTTCTCAACCATACTGAATTACTTGTTTTTTACCAAATTTTGGGGTCCAAATGAAGGGGTGCCATGATTCCTGAGTGGCACCCCTTCATTTCCGATTTTTTTCGTTTATTTTTTAAAATGTTTTCAAGTATTGTGCTGTCGGGGCTGACGTCATCACATGCACAATGACATCAGCTCCATCAGGTGTGTGTGTGTGAATGCTCCCTACAGCTGGTGGCTAGAGGTATTTCAGGCTCAAACCTGTACCAAAAAAAAAGAGCCTAAAGTCCCTAGCCACCACCATTTCTGAGCTTTGTCCAGATTTGTTATGCTAAAAGTTGAAAATAGCTATAGTGGGAAGTGAGAACAGAATTTGTATTCCCCCATTATTGGCTTTGTTTGTCCAGGTATTTTGTGCTAAGCGGTTGAGAGCTATGGTGAGAAGTGAGAACTGAATTCACTAAATGATAGCCATTAAGTTTCATTCTTCCTATTTTTTAGAAAACTGCTGATTTGGCATAGTGGTATGTTGCTCTGGCTATAGTGCATAGGGTCCTGGGTTCAAGACTTGCCAGTGACATGGATGGTGGTAACAACATTTTATTCCAACAACTTTCCAAAATTATACAAGCAATGTTTAAAATGTGTCCCTGGTTTTTGACCTTTTGCCCCCCTCTCAAAAAAAATGAACTTGAAAATAAATGCGAGAAGCTGTGCAAGATGCCTATGGCTTACACTACTGTCATTCTATTTATAGTGTGGGTGTGGAAGTAGACTTTTATGATGGAAATGTTCTGAATTGGGCAGTTTTGTCATTATTGGTTCATGTGTTTTGTTTCATTGCCTACAGTACAGCCTACTGGAAAAATGTTCAAACAATAAATTTAAAATGCGCTCTAACAAGTGTGTTGTATTATACAAGGAATATAACTTAAAGTCAGTAAGGTGTATCAAAGAAAAGAAAACATATATGTTTTGTGTGCAAGGGGCCAATGATTTGAAAACAGCCCAAAGGTAATCTTTACCCACCATTGGCCAGATGCATTTTATTTGGATGTGGTGTGGGTTTCAATGCTATTTCAATGAATGTGAGTTACAAGGGCAGAGAAGTTTTAATGCCAAGTCTATTTTAATTGAGACAGTATTGCTTTGTTTAGAAGATGTGAAAAAATCCAAATAATCATTAGTGTTTATGGTAAATGGGGCAAAATCACCAGATAATGGGACATTGGAATGGCTGCAGGGGGGGTCAGTGGTGCCATATTTTGGTTGTCATTCAGTTTGCATTTGAAAATTGATATCCCACAATTCCCTTGGAGTGGGTGGGGTTACATAATTATGTATGCAAATTAGATGTTAATCAGCATACAGATTTGTACCTATTTTCCATGGGCCTTTGTCCAGATTTTTGATGTTTCCAGGTTGACAGGTATAGAACTAGGTGGGTAAAAGATGAACAGGTGGAGAGCAGTAAAGGTATGAATGGGTTTATATATGCCAAACTGGCAATGAAGGACTGGAGAGACAGCATGGATAGTTGTCTGGATCAGTGAAAGAAGGAAGACCATAACTGGGACATATCCAAAGTCTGCGAGTTTGAAACACTTAGGGTTGCTGAATGAACTTAAACATAAGGTGCTGTGCAAAAATAGTACAGGACCTGAATGACAGAAAAAACAAGAGGGCTGGAGTTGAGGTGTAGACGGTTGGATGTGTGGGATGCAAAGAGTGCATTATAAATGTCTGCAGTGGGATTGTGAGAAAGTGAGGATTATACAGAAAGTAACAGATAACTACTGGTGTATGATATTTGCCCCTTGAAAGTAAGGGATGGCTTGGATGTTTTGGGTTCATAGAGGTAAAAATGGGAAAAACAACTTAGATGAAATGTATTTGAAAAGATGGCCAATGGCTATAATAGCTAAAAAGAAAAGAGCCTATGAATGGAAAACCAAGAGGCTCTGGTGATGGTTAAAGGTTAAATCTTTTCTGGATTAACTAGATCCGTGCATGGACCTGGAGAATAAAGACAAAGAGAGCTGGGACATGACTGGGGAGCATACCTCACAACTATACAAATTTTCCCAGAATGTCCAGATTTTTGCCTCATATTTTTGGTCTGTTCCTCATAAAAAAATGTGTTTTTTGACACATCACTGGGATGATCTAAGAATTCAAGTCACTAAATAATGACGTGCATTTGAGTTTCAGATTTCATATCCTTCAGATAAATGCATGCTAAGACAAATCCTGTTATTCTATCAACTTTATATGTTTATAAGAGCAATATTTGAAATGTACCCCTATTTTTGGGCCTTTGTCCCCCCATTATGTCAACCTTTGTCAGATTTCTTGCACTAAGAGGTTGAGAGGTATAATGGGGAGCATAGGAGGGCTGGAATGAGGAAGGAAGGAATTGGAGGATGATGTAGAGAAGAATGTGAGAAATAAGTGTAGGCTGAGAGACAGATTTGAGGCTGGCAGGTATTGTGGTAAAAACGGGAATTATTTTCTTTTATAACCTTTTACTGAACTACTGGCTTTCTTTGTGGGAACCCAAAATAGTGACTTAGGCAAAAGGGGTAAGTGGGTGGGGTAGGTTGTACCATGTGATTTCTATTATTGCGTTTATGTTTGCTATGATGGTACTGTGCATTGTGCATTTTGCTTTATATTAAGTAGGTTTGGGCAATAGAAGATGTATTCATATTCACAAGAAAGCAGCAAAAATGGTTCATGAAAAGCAAAGGAAATTACTAACCCCCAGATGACTAGGTACAGGGGCATATCTTTCCTCACCAAAAGATGTGTACTACAAATGATTAAGATATATTAAAAAAGTGTTTTCCCTATTTGTATAGATAATTCACTATTAAATGAATGACTCGAATGTTACCACAATTGCAGTGACTCTAATAAAGCTCTTGAATCATTCCATCTCCACTAGTGTTCAGTCAATCATAAGGTGCATCCATACCAGGAGACTGCAATCTGGTTAAGTCAGTATGAAAATGTTGTCTGTGATAAAATAGTGTCGTATTTAAGATGATATTGTGTTAAAATCCAAAATGGAAATTTTGGACAGTTGATCACCCTTGGAGTAGAGGGATCAGTAATCTGAGAAAATACGCATTTCAGATAAACAGTCTCAATAATTTCAATTTGTAGGAAATGTTACTTAAGGAGAAATAATAGAACCATTGTAAATGTGTACCTGTCATATATACATGGACTGGGAGAAGGGGGGGGGGGTGCAAGAAAAGAGATGGAGTGATACATCACACGGAATAAAAGAAAGAGTATGAAGAGATCCTAAATGAATTTCCCTTCCTTATATGACATAAAATAAATTGTAAAAAAGTCATTAATATTGTTTGTTTAAAGTTTTTCAGTAGATCACGTTCTGATGTTTTTTTCCTGCAGCTTATATTACTCTCTGCATATTCTATATTTCTTATGACTTTTCATTGCATATTTTGTTTGCATTTCTCTCAAGATCCAGGAATGCTTTAATGAAGGTCCCATTGCATGTGTGTGTGTGTGTGTGTGTGTGTGTGTGTGTGTGTGTGTGTGTGTGTGTGTGTTTGTCTCAGATGCCCAAATATGGATGAAGGGTAACACATGAATAGCCCAAACAGTCCACAGGACTGGCGAATGACATGCTGCAAAGTTCTGCGGTTTGCAAAGAAACAATTGCAGGGATGAAATGTTTGTCTTATCAAATTACTATCAGAGCATTTGACAGAGATTTTACATTAATAGGACATGCAGAAAAGCATAAAGAAGTAAAAATAACATTACAATGTGTATCGCATTCATTTAGGATTAACTATGGAGAAAAAAAGGAAGAATATTAAATTCTAACCTAATCTGTGTTTTAGTTTTGAGTTATTTCAAGTGCCTGACATTCAAATCATTTTTAACATTTTGTTTTCATGCTAAATTATTCTTAGACCTTCTCTCTTGAGGAAACCGAAGATTAATTTATGTGGCACTGTAGCTGCTTCATGCAGCTTTAAATGTTTGCCACTTGTAAGTACATGTCTTGTTAACCCACACAAGGACTAGGAAGAAATTCTGTTGCACTAGTTTATTTCAGACATGCCTCAATGCGTTTCATTGTTGAAGGATATAATTGCTTCTGCTTTCATTACTAGCAACCAGTACATTTATTCCCATTTACTTGTTTGTTTCCCTGCATCTCTGTATCTCTATACTCTCCCTCTGTCATTCATATCCTTTGTGGTCCAGACTTGACAAGTTTTTTTGAAAAATTAAGTGGCTCATGAAAGCACCAATTGGTTTCTCTGGCTCATTTCATACAGTTCACAATGATTTTGAATTATATAAGTGGGGGACTTGTAATCTAGTTATGGTTGTTTCATGCAGGATGAGCATACAGAGCTATTTTGTCCTCACTTTGCAAAAGTAAAGCAAGTAAAATGTGCATTTCATTACTGTTTTTTTGTTTTTTTTTAACTTCCCTGTAACATGATTCAGTTTACCTCATCTTTTAAGTCACAGTGTGTTTCCTCAGCGTTATATCTGGAAAAAGTATTACATTCTTTTTTAAGTAAAGCAACATTTTTACTGACTTAGGAATCAGTAATATAAACTCTGGTATAATCAATCACTAAGTACCTTGTAGAAAACAAGATACGTGGGAATGAACAGGAAGCTCAAACAATGTAATTCATCACACAGCACTTTCTAGAAATCATTTGTTATCGTGTTTGTATGTTTGATGTACTTCAAGAAGAGGCTCTGCTTAGTTCATAGCAATTTTATCATAACAGTAGAGGTGAAGCAATAAGTTCATGTTCAATATATAAAAAGATAAAAATAAAAGTTAAATGTCAGGAAATATACACACTGTCACTCCTGTTATGGCAACTGTCATTTGAAACTAGCAGCATTCTTCTACTAATATATTGTACTGCAGACAGAACTGTAACACCAGAAAATAGGAAAAATTCCCCACAAATCTTCTCTCTCACTTTATCATTTAATTGCTTGGTCTCCTTAATGAATGCATGTTAGCCGTATATGATTGCTGAAAATAAATGCCTGAACGCAGCTCATTTCACATACTTATGAGTAGCTGTAATATACAATGGCTAACTACCGTCTAGATTTTAAACTGCCCTGTCCACAACAAAGCTGGAGGAAAAAATGCAGAGAGAAATGCTAACCATGATTATAGTGGAATAAACTATTAGTAGGATTATAAAAACATCACATGGAAATCATTTAACAAAGCTGATCTATAAAACAAAACTGAACGATATCTACAATTTGTACTGCATTGCCACCTATTGTAATTTATGTGTACTTACATTCATTAAATGTGAACTAGTTTTTGTATTTTTTATACATCAAATACATCATCTCTTTGTAGGACTGAGATATATAAAATGTGAAAACTAAAGTATGCATTTTGGACTCAAATAATTCCTCTATATAAAGAATGCCCCTCGCATCTCACTGGTTAAAAATTAATTCACTAACACACACACACACTCACCTAGCAATTTGTCAATCTGTCTATCTATACAAGACAAAAACAAAGACATGAATGGAGATTCCCATCAGGAAGGGAGACTAAAGATATATGTGTTAGCTCTTATATAGTTACAATGGAAAGAAGAGTTCTGTGCTTCTGTATGCTGTTAATCCATATGATACATTTCACAGCTAAATTTCTAGGTTAGTATATACAAATGTGCTAATATTTTTAACTAAAATGAGGACTTCTGTAACTTTTTATTTGGGGGGGGCGTCTCACTACTCATATGAAAAGTCAGTAGAAAAAAAAACATATTTTCTTAATATCTCATGGTGCTACACTGTACTAATGCTGGTTTTATCTGCAAGTCACACTGTGGAATTAATGTGCTTAGCCTCAAAGAGTTTGAACCCTGACACTGAAAGCAAAGAGAAAACAAGTACATCTGGGTACAAAATCATGCTGATTTCAGGGATAAAGTACATACTTCTGAAAGGAATAGCTCTACACAGGCACTTATTCGACTCATGTTGCTACAAGTTTTTGTGCACTAATTCTGGAGATACAACTGTAAGATACCTTTAGATTCACACTGTCTCAGCTTTCACCAAGTTCACAGAACAGTGTACTTCTGGTTGCCTTAAAATTGCCTAACTGCTTTATGACACTTTTCTATATTTCAGTTATACTGTATTATGAAAATAATTAAGTGTATTATATTTTACCAGACTACTACTCCCTGCAGTATTTTCTAGTATTTCACATGATTTTTACTAGACCCTTTTAAGATACGTGTTTTAACAACATATGAATAATGTGAGCATCTTATATGATCTTACCATGTCTTTTGCCATTTTTAGACTGTTTAATGATCTGCATTTCTGTCTGAAAATTGTTGAAGAAAATGTATAAACTATGTACTACATTACTATCCTATTCTAAGTGCAAACTACTAAGAGAGAGAGAATATTCAGAGAGTACTGAAAAAATCACAACATAAAAATGTCCGACCAACTATGGCATCACAATACTAAAATGTCTGTATCTGTGTAACCCTCACAACATTTTTTATGAATCCACAGCAGTTAAACAATTGCATTAGATTAGTATCTCTCTTGAAAAATAAAAACAAACAGAATATTTTTACAAAAGTCATTGGGTTGATAAGAGTCTGATAAATCATTGTTTTTCTGTGTGCGAAGGTTTTGAGTGTGCAGTTTTATAAGCTACTGAACATCTGGCAATGCACTTTATTGTTTTCCTAATCTAACAGTGCCACCAAGTGGCCATCTTTCTTTTTAAAGCTGCTGCTCTAAGATAAAACTCTGAAATAAAGTAAATTGATGACTTTCCAAAATAAAGCCTGCAAAGAAACTTGCAATCCTTCTATAACTTTATCGGTTTCCTGTCTATATTTGCTTACTCAAAATTATCAAGAGCCCAGGATTGGTCTTACTTCAGACTGGTTCTGATTACAAGTCATTATTCTCTGACTCATTCTTCTTAAGTTTGATTTCCAAAATCAGACCAGGATGCTGTCAAAAGTAATGAGAAGGAAAAATATGTTATAGAACAGCAGACAGGAAAAAAATGATGTATTCTTCCCCTAAAACTTCTTTTTATGAATTAGATAGAATGCGTTGTAGTAACACACCCATTAATTCTGGGTATTTCCTTAGTTCACTTACACTTCCATTTGCATTGACTTCCTGCTATACTTGAATGTGTAGGTGTGCACTTCTATTTGCATATGATAGAAAGCAGAAGACAACTGTATTTTTAACTAAGAATAAAAAAATGCACTGAGAGTACAGCAGTTTTGTTTGGATTTTGTTGCTTAATAGTTGTAGTTTTACCTCATGACTTGCAATTTACTGATGAATTCATATCACAGTATGGCAATAGAGTGCAATGATTAGTAACTAAAGGTCTGGGTTTGAGACTCATATGCATCTGTTATAGTCTTCATAACCATCAATATGACACCTGCCTCCAGGTATCACTGGAAACAAGAAACACCTTTTAAGCTCCTCATGGTACACGATCAGTGGAACTGATATATAAAATAAAACAGAAGTGTCTCTCTGTTCTGCTGTATCATATGTATAAAACTGGGCAGGCCAGCAACATATTCTTTCAGTATGTGACTGTATATTAATACACATGATGATACACAAAAAAATAATGTATCTCATTAATCACAAATCTTCTGAATACAGAACTGTCACTTTTCTCAGGAATTTTTCAAAATCCCCAGTAAACTTTGCAGTGAAAATGACTAGAGTTCCTTCACATCAATTTAAGATAACACAACTTCAGTGCTCAAAGAAGTGTGCAAATTAGAATACCTAGCTATATAGTTAAGAAGTGTAGCAGAAAATGAACCTGAAGAATCCGTGTTATCCAGGACAGAGACAGAAATGAACTGCTGTTATCCTAATAGGCACTAGACCAAACAGTCTACAGCCTGGTCTTAACAAAACTAACATTTGATAACTTGCATGGATACCACAGAGCTTTGAAAACTGCAGTGGAACAACTCTTTGAAGCTGCATGTATGGCTTGTTCATTCATACATGACTGAGTCAGAGGATTTTAATGTGCACTGTATTATGTATAAGCATGAGTATTATTCACGGGATCCACACACATCCCAGACAGTTTGAGTCAGGACTTTTTTAGTTGAATGCACTGCCACTTGTGAACTGCTGTTAGTGCTCCAGCTTTTGTCAGACAGCTTCTGTCAGAACCTTTTCTCATATGAGAAAAAAATGGCTGACAAATTCTCCAGTCTTGATCTCTTGTGCCAGTTCAATACCAGGATTTTTAATATTACAGAATGACATCACTTTCATAATCTGGGAACCAATAAAAAATAACCGTCTTTCTCCCTTTGTTTGCTGAGTATTTACTAAGAAGGTCAGGAGCTGCTCTGCTTCAGTTTTCAAAACTGAACGGTATCAATGCAACTCATCAAATGTTTTTGTCAAGTGCAGGATATGGGTGGTTCTTAACCTAGTGTTCTAGTTATGAGCATATGCTATTATAGAAAATACATATCTCAACTACTACTTATGAATTGTTAGTGATGAATGCCATTGCAATCTCCTTATCTGTTTATGCACAGGCATTAATTCACTGCTCATTGGCTTTGCATATCTGTGTAATTTTGTAGGATCGTGGAATTAGTATATATAAGTTATGGGGTATACATGGTGGACAGATCCCCCCAACACACACACAAAAACACACTGCTTTGATTTACATTTGTTTTATGTTGTACTATTTCAGGTGTTAAAACAGTGGCATTGTTGATGTTGCCAATAAATAAGGAACAAATTAAGTTAAAAAAGGTTATATAATACTGACAGCTGGGGATTTCTCCTTTTTAACAGATTTTGCTTTCAAAATATATTCTGGGTTAAAGACATGGCTGCCACTTAATGGAGCAAATGCACAGATTGTTATATATTTTAAGCCCTGCTAAAATCCAACAAAGGCTTAAGATACTGAGCACCCCATACAGCTGATCAAAATGTGCTTTTTCTATTTATTGCAAGACCAAGGTACAGTAGGGGGTGAGAATATGACCTTTACCCACTGCTGTAAGCTCTCAGAGTTGGTATATATAAAGTTGTGGGAGAGTTTACCTACCTGCAAAAAAAGGCTGTGTAAAGGTGCATTTGTCGGTGTGTTTTTGTGGAGGGGTTATTGGTTTTAGCATGTAGAATGTTATTTTGTGTGTGTGAGTGAGTGTCAATTGTGTGTATATACATGCACACACACACACACACACATATATATATATATATATATATATATATATATAAATTTGTACTGGTCTGTTTAAATTAGTCGAATACTAAAGTCGACATAACAATGTTGAGTCAAACTGATCAAGATAATGCATGTCGACACACCATCACACATGCACTGAAAATTGATTACTGTGCATGCAAAACTTTAAAAACCCACAAAGGAAGCTCCCCTGCACCCCCCACAACTCCTGATAATTATATATTCTAACTCTGAGATTGCACATCCCCTGGAAAGAAGGGTATATTGCCTTACCAGTAGATTGTTGACATTCTGCTTTGTCAACCAAACTGTTATGACTAAACAGATGTTGACCAAAGTTTCAACCTTATTCAGCTCTCACAGATATATATACATACATATACACATGAATTCCTTTCACAAGCTTGAAGTTTCAAAATTTCCAAATACAAATGGTTGAGACCATAATATCGAAGTTTTGAAACTTTGAATGTTCTGAATCGAGATCGTCATACAACTCAGAATGGGAAATTTACCATTTTCCTCACAGTAGTGTGATCTCATAGCTGGTATATTTACTTAGCAGGGGGTGATGGGGTGCAGGGTGTCTTGCCCCCTGCAAAAACATAAAAAAAAATATTTTTCTTATCACAATTTCAAAGATTAAAAACTTTGATGTTATGGTCTCGCCCATTTGCAGTTCAAAGTTTTGAAACTTCAAACTTGTAAAGTAGATTCATATATCTAGATACATACATACATACATACACACATACATACACATGTATACATACACAGATATATAAAATAGCTCTTTAGATACTTAAACAGATAGATACACAAGTACACACACATCATAACTCTAGCCAATGTCATCTATTTTGAGCACATCAGTTTTAGGTTAACTGGGTTTTGTTTAGATGTTAGTACTTACTTAGCAATTGTGATAAGGTGTTTAAATGCATCATGTTGAATGTTTGAAGTCTTTTATTCCATGGAAGACCAGGTGCATGTACTATTGTCTCATTTGCAATAAAGTTAGTATGTTGAATTTTGGCAACGACTTTGCTGCTTCATCAATCAGGGCCTGAATGTAGGATAAGTTGAACAGAAAATCTGGCCACATGCCCACTGTAAAGCTAAACTAGTCAAATCCATACAATTTTAAATTAAAGTAGTTATAGAAAACACTGTATATGTTAGCGACATCCCTTCTGCAATGGAATCATGTTCCCACTGTTATAATCAAAAAATGGATACTTGTTAAGGAAGCTAGAGCACACTATATGATAAACTAATGTTATAGAGAGGTATTCAATCAGAACCTAGTAAAGCAGTTGTCAACCATGGCTTGCAACAAACCTACACAGATTAACAGTTGGCTGAAATCACAACATGGACAGCTAAAGGTTAGGTAACTAAGCATTTCAGAGGCTTTCAGAGTTTCAAGAAGCAGTGCAAAGTGGTAAAGTATTATCTAATACAATAAGTATTAATACCGACATTGCCAGAACCTGGAAAAGACAAGAAAAACTACATCATTAAATTATTTATTTTCCTAAATGCAGTAGTAATATAATCCTCAATTAACTTATTAAAGGCAGCAATAATACATGGAATTCTGAATGCTTATTTCAGGAAAAGAAATGTGGCAGCCTTATATGCACTCAATGCCTGTCCTGGTCTCCAGTTTCTACAGACCCTTAAATGTCTGGAGCAGAACAATGTATGTGAAGCACTGGAAAATACCAGTTTGATCCATGTTATTCAAAAGCACTAGAGTGCTGCACTGCATCTGATCAGCAAGCATAGTCACATTCTAATAAATCTGATGTGTGGCAACATCAATGGTGCACTGCATCTGATCAGCAAGCATAGTCACATTCTAATAAATCTGATGTGTGGCAACATCGATGGTGCACTGCATCTGATCAGCAAGCATAGTCACATTCTAATAAATCTGATGTGTGGCAACATCAATGGTGCACTGCATCTGATCAGCAAGCAAAGTCACATTCTAATAAATCTGATGTGTGGCAACATCAATGGTGCACTGCATCTGATCAGCAAGCATAGTCACATTCTAATAAATCTGATGTGTGGCAACATCAATGGTGCACTGCATCTGATCAGCAAGCATAGTCACATTCTAATAAATTTGATGTGTGGCAACATCAATGGTGCACTGCATCCGATCAGCAAGCATAGTCACATTCTAATAAATCTGATGTGTGGCAACATCAATGGTGCACTGCATCTGATCAGCAAGCATAGTCACATTCTAATAAATCTGATGTGTGGCAACATCAATGGTGCACTGCATCTGATCAGCAAGCATAGTCACATTCTAATAAATCTGATGTGTGGCAACATCAATGGTGCACTGCATCTGATCAGCAAGCATAGTCACATTCTAATAAATCTGATGTGTGGCAACATCAATGATGCACTGCATCTGATCAGCAAGCATAGTCACATTCTAATAAATCTGATGTGTGGCAACATCAATGGTGCACTGCATCTGATCAGCAAGCATAGTCACATTCTAGTAAATCTGATGTGTGCCAACATCAATGCAAGTGACAAGTATGCTGTGCGCCTTTTGTTTGTCTTGGTGCTTGAGAATAAAGCAAGACTCACAGAAGCAAGCATTTGTATCACTAGTGCTGTCATATTCTAGGCAGAGTCATCGTGCATTGTGTATGATGAAAGATGTCAGCTTTATTACGGCTCTTCCTGTAATGTTTAGCCCACTTTCATGAAGCTGCAGAATTGATGGAAACATAACAGAATAAGAAACTTCTCCCATAATTATAAGATCCTGAATGCCACAGGTTCTATAACTCTAATAATCAGATTCCAGACAACATCCTGAAAAAATGTATTCACCCTTTTAATGGTATGGTAGATGTGGAACTTGGAAATATATGGTACTAAATCTGATCAGATTTTGAGAGATGTCACAGAGTTATGATTCCTGTTAGCAAGAACGGCATACAATAATGCCTGAAATCCCTAATGCTGCACTGCAGCTACTTGCATGCTTTTCCCATATAGTACCTTTAAGTAGAACAAAATAGGCCCTTATTTGGAAAAGACATATCTGTATGTTTAGTCAGCCATTAGGAATATAGTCTAAAGCACTTATCACAACAATTTCTAGCTCATAACACATTCTGTATATTCTGCCATGAGGTGACAAGGAGCCTGGACATCACAATAAGCCACACTTTAAGAGGCAGTATTGGGAGAGTAACCATTCCATCAATCTAGTGACTTACCCTTCATCATCAAGGAGAATCCATTCATACATGGTTTCTGGGGATGATTACTGGCAGAGAAATTATTCTGTTGGGTAAAAGTCGATTCCATTCTGTCCCTGTCACATCTATAAAGCATGTACATGAATATTATCTGATTCACAAGCTTTCCATGGCATAGTACACTAAAAGGCATGCAAACAAAACAAGTGATGGTGGGTGGTTGTTTAACCTATACAAAATTATGCTTTAATTTGAGAATTACATGAACCTTGATTAAAGTGTGACTTCACATCATGACTGTGGCTGCAGCTTGTACAACCAAGGTTCATGGCAGAATGGTATCCCTGAGGAGACTTTTTTAATGCAGCAATGACATTAGCTTCTATCAGAAACCCACTATGATTTCTCTAAAATCATGGATAACTCTGCCATTATCTAACACAGAATAATAGCAGTGTTGTAAGAAGCAGTAAAGGTTCTGCTTCAGAAACCATATAATGCTCACTTGGGTCTACACTTTCTGAATCATCTGTCCAGCTGTGCTTACCTGAACAGGATCGTCATCATGCAAGTTTCATTTGAAAAACATGAACTGTCCTTATAGGATTAGCTGAACCATTCATTGTTAAGCAGCTTCTAATGAAATGCCATCACAACATCAAGAAATGGACAGTTGCACAACACTCATGTTACTATCTGCCTCCTTCAGTAGGTGATGAGCTTCAGATCTTGGCTAGAATAAACTCTTTATTTAGCTTGCATAACAGATGGTAAGGGTGCATGTTATGCTGATGATGGATACTAATGAACATCCCAATGTAATCAAGGGAAAGGTCCTGCTGGGAACTGAGACCCCATGGACTATATCTCTCATCATATAGACTACTTGGAAAATGGCAGTTCACAGGTGCTGTGACTCAATGTTAATATTAAAATCAGTAGTTACTACACAATAATACTATATACATTTAATTTCTATAAACACTTAAGGTCTGCGGCTGACAAAGTTTACTGATGACTGCAAACTGGGAGAAGTTACAGAATCTCCAAATGATGTCAACATCCTACAAGAGGGTCTTACACAAATAAATGATTGGTGCCAAAGACATGGCCATAAACTCGGTGCAAAAAATGTATTATCATCCCATTCAGTAAGAGCGATGTTCCTGCTAACTACTACATCAATGGCAACACCTTAAGTACGCACTCACTGGTGAGAGACATGGCACACAGGTTGACAGCAACCTTACCTTTAACTACAATGTCTCCACATTGGTCAGAAAGGAATTCTATATTGCTCATCTCATAAGTAAGGGCACTGTCACCAGAATAAAAGAAGTTATAACTTCCCTGTACTCTTCCCTCATCAGGCCAATAACTGATTACAATGACCCTTTTGGTATGTATGTTTCCAAGCACCTGCAGCAACTGGAGAGACCACAAAGGTTCGTCACATTGAAAATGCAAGGTCTTCAGCATCCATCCTATGTGGATTGACTGAAATCACTGGCACTTTATTCTGTTTCATACAGATTACTCATAGGCAATCTTTGCCTTACATACAAGGCAATCTCTGACCCTGTTTTATTGGAAATGCTGCATATCTGTAAGTCAAATGGTACATGGGTTACTCATTTTAAAGACCTTAACCTGGTATGTGACAGTAATAGAATCTGCTGGAGAGACAGATTTGTCTCCCAGAGGTCACCACACCTTTGGAATAGATTCCCACTTCATGTCAAAAAGAGCATCTCATTGGCCCTCTTCAAATGCAATCTCGACAATTGGATGGGTAGCTGTAAATTCTCCTCAGGGATTCCACCTGTGTCTCTCTTGGACAAAGGCAATGGATGCTGATCATGAAAATAAGGGTAGAACTTGGTTAGGCTTGTAAGAGCACTAGAGCCATTAGCCTAGTAATTTCCTATGGTCCTATGAACTTTATATTGTTGGCATATAATATTTATGGTGTCACAAGACAGGCACTTGGTAAGACTTGTGGTTCAGTAAACTGCAACAGCAAAGGAATTGTTCAATTTCTCCATAACTTTTTGTATTTGCATTAAATAATTATGAATATAATTCTGTAATTGTATATTTTGTAACTCTTCTACATAGTAAATAATTTTTGTAACTTATGTGTGACATTTGAAGAATAGTAGCTTAATGTATATCGTTAAAAGAACTTCATTGGTGACACTGATGTTTACATTTCACATTTATTCATTTCTTATTTAACACAGAAGTCACTTATAAAGACTGACCTAGAAGCACTATCTGATTAAAATACTTGCTCAGCTAAACTTTATGCAAATTGAGCATGAAATAATCAAACCCAAGATTAAACATTTGTAGGATGTAACCTTAATACTCTGATAAACTACAAATCTGGCTTTTGAAAATCTTAGCAGAGAGGTCTAAAGTTGACCATTTCAGCAGACAGATTTTTAAGTACTCCTACTAGGATTTAATATTAATTAAAAACAAAAGAAATGCACATTTTTTTTTTGGGGGGGGGTCTAGTTGTTGAAATCTGGATTCTAAAATGAAATAGAGTTTTAATGATCATGAGACATTTTTTACCACCTATCTATATCTTTATCTCAACTAGATGGCAAATGTAGGTATTAACTCTTGCATTCTTTGCTGAAAATCTAACAAACAAATGACTGTCCTACTTTGCAGGCCCTCGGAATACCTTCCATTGAAATTACAAAATGCTATAGAGGCAAGTTGTGACAGACTTTAATTTTATTTTTCATGCTCTGATCTAGAAAGATAGTTGGTTAGGATGACAACGTGCCAGTAAATGATGCAATGCAATTATGACAGGGGTCCTCTTTTCCAGCAGAAGTATCTCTGGTGACTGACTTGTATCACTGACCTTTACACAGAATCTCTCTCCTCCCCCTCCACTTAACTCTACATAGGGCTGTCCTGTTTAATGTCTGCTCAATGCAAAACAAGTAGAAGATTATTTTTGACATGCTTTATATTGATGACCTGGTTTGACCACAAGAAAATATTTGCATGATAACTCTGGACTTCATTTAACTGGGATTAATTTCTCTGCGTAGTTCTTTAATTTGTAGTTTTATGTAAAGCCGCATTGGAGGAATCGGTTTTCTTTATGTTTTTCTTCATTCCTTTCATTTATTTTCCTTTCTTTACAGGATGTTGCTTAAGATTGCTTTGTTGGATGCTCATGGGTCCAGCACGTATGACTATATTGCGGGGGAATAAATGAATTGCAGATTACTTGTGATTTACCATTTTCTTGTGTACCTTAGGACTTTCCTGCAAAGGTTTTCTGACTTTCTCATCTCACCTATTTCATTGCTGCATAAGTTAGTTAATAGTGCATGCTTTGGGTTGATAACAAGCCCAATAATTCTTTCCTTGGAACAGATTCATACTTCAGATTGCTTCAGCTTCACCCATATTGTCATTGCTTCTAACCATATCTGAGGGCACTCGCTGGACCTGGTCTTCCATGATGGTATTATTCCAAGAATCTCTAGATGGAAACAGATTTGCAGTCTTACCATAACCTGGTCCATTTCAAACTTGGGACTTCTGGAATTGCATTGATTTCACTGCAAGATACTCGACTGATGTGTCTTATAGATGTGCATAATATTTCCAATGACTGTCTCAAACATTAAGTAGAACAGCACTTTAAGAGGATTATTTGTATAGGTTCTGATTCCCTGGTTGCGGTTTATAATAAAGAAGTAACTACTGCTCTTGTTAAAGTGGTTCAGTCGTGTTATGCGTATGTGTTTGTGTTTGCCCAAGGTAAGTGATTTGTCATGAACCAATATACAATTGAAGTTTGAGTTATACACCTTTGGGGAAGTGCTTATGGAGAAGGACTTGTCTTTTATAAACATAGCAAATGACACTCTTGTGTAGTTAGGAATTTTTTTCATACTCAGATTTTTGCTACTTCTAATCATGCAAGTAACCTCTTCCAGATGATGTACACTCTTGCAGACCAATCTGCTTTACCACCAGCACAGCTTTTTTCTTCTGCTAAGTGTGAGAATCCAGTGAGTGATTTGCTACGTTACTTCCCTAACGACACAACACAGGTACCTAAAGAGGCACAATCTGCAGTGCACCAAACGTCCCATCAGTGACTCTGTATAATTAATATTTTCTGTTGAATGGGAAGACACTGCCAAATGTGCAGCAGGATTGTGAGATCACTGTCACTGGCTAGTGACAGGACACAGTACAGCAGAGAATACTGTGCCTCTATCCTATGTGGATTTAAACCTCCTTCCATTGCTCTCAACTTCTTAGCACAGAACAAAAACCCAAAAATAGGGACAAATTTAAAATTTTGCTCTTATAAATGTAGAAAGTTTCTAGAATAAAAGGTCTTGTGTTACCATGCATTTTCTGAAGGAAACTCAAATGCCTGCCATGATTTAGTAAATTCAGTCCTTACTGATTTTCCACAGACATCCAGAAAACCACAAATTTTATGAGGAACAGACCAAAAAAAATGAGGCAAAAATCAGGACAGATGAGAGGTTTTGTAACTCCTGCTCTCACTTCCTCCCCTAAGTTCTACCATCTTCTGGCACATTCCTCCAGGATGAATGAGCAACTGCTTAGTAACATTCTGCTTGTGTCTGTGTAGCACTGGCTCTGGTATGTGGTACTTCCTTCTCTGTCCTGCTGCAGGCATCCTTCATTCTCTAGATGCCTGTTGTTGGGCACTATCTGCTCAGAAGCAAGTAAAAGTCTCTCTCACTCTTCATGCTGGGAAAAAGATGAACACTCAACCCTACTGAGACATGCTGACCCCTTTTGTCAGGTCAAGCTGTGTCATTTTAGGCCAACCTTCCAAATTCAGGGGTTTGAACTACTTGCTGAAATGTATACCTGCATGCCATAAATTCCTTTGCCTCTATGGTATATGAGTTAATCAAAGGCTAATCCTCCCCTCCTATAGCGTTTGGCTCTTTCAGATATTTTAGCTGTCAGGGCTTATTGGATGCACAAGCCCTCTCTGCCACACTGAGAAGCCTTCCCTTTCTTTACTGTTTTGTCTAAAGAAATAGAGCTCTTTATTGTCCTGCCTTTATGAGTTGGAAACTAGTGATAGTGACTATCAGTATAAAGGGCAGGACAGTCTTCTGTCATGAGACCTTCCTTGTAGGTAGCTGGTAATATGGCTTATTATTTGTTTTAGGCATCCTGGCAGAAGAGTGACAGGAAGTCCCTTCATTCTTTCTCATTTCTTCTGACCTACCCATTAGACAGCCCCTCCCATGGGATGAGTCTCTTTCAGCTTTGATTCCACAAATGATTGCATGCAAATCATCAGTAGTTGTTACATGTGTAAACTAATGCATTCATTCTTAGTTTGAAAATTGAAAATTGACAGCTGAGCGAACTCTTGCAACCTTTCTCTGTCCGCAGTATTCCTAAACATTCTGAACTGATCTCTCAAAATATACATTTTAAGGATACTCAGATGGCAGATAGTTTCAGGCAATGTACTACTACAAGCAACAACCAATCTGAAAATCTTTGAGGCAAATTTCCCATACCGCTTAAAACAAGTAACATCCTGATAGGAGATATCATTATCTAAAACAGTAAATTATCATTACATTATCATGAAAAATATCAATACTTGTAGAAAGCTTTTTCACCTGCGTATCTAATCCGCTCCAAATAAAAACTAAATCATGCATAATGTGCTAGGAACCAGCAGCATATTGTGAATGTAAGAGCTGTTTGTAAAGTCACTCATCCTCCCACTGACAGAGATATAATTAAGTTCCAATACTGCATCCAATTGAATCCTTTGTAATTAGTGAAACACAAATGTATCAAAATAAATATGGTTATAGATCGGCTACATCTCTGCAAAGCTATGCTTCACAACTGCCTAGCTAAAACTCCACAAATTGGACAGCCCAAGACACACATACTGACATCTGTACAGTTTACTAGAAAATACAGATGAAATAAAACAAAGAATGTGTAAGAGAGTGATCCCCTGTGCACACACTGTTTCGGGACCTTGGCCTGACACACCTCCTTTCTTTTATTACACTCACTCTGGTGTCTGTGTACCTCAGAGGATGAACAATCAGTAACAAACATATACCCAAAACCTATCTTGCTCACTGTTCAAGAGATTGCTATCTCAGAAAACAGCACTATGTTTTAAACATACACACAACACTTCTCTTCTGCGTGAGCAAGAAGACATAAGCAACCTTTCAAGCAGCAAAGCCTAAGAAACTGTTAAATGTATGACTGGGTAGTGAGCCGAAGAAACATAAATTATTTCTTCTTGATCTCTGTGAAAGTGTGCCTATAAACTGTGACAGCAGGCGTCATGCTGTATCTGAACATAAATCCCAGAATAATGGTATAGTGATATATAGCATCCTGTGTCCTAAAATGTCAAAGTTGATCTTTCATTTAAACCTCATACTATTTAGCTTCCTGAGAAAATCGGCCATCTCACATCACACACAGACATGCACACTTGTATTTATATATTAGCATATATTTGTAAATGTATATAGACAAAGCTAATAAGTAATTATAAATGTAAAGAATGGATTCAACATAATCTGAAATATGAGCACTGTGACATATAATAATAAAGCCTTGACTACAACCCAGACATCCTGAGATTAACTACCACCAGATAACTAAGACTGATTCTTGCTGGAAGAACTGGGTGGGGAGGGTGGGAATGAGCAGCTTATGATGGCTACCCTATCATCTAATGAGGGAGATCTATGTTGGCTAATTGCTCACAATCAAGCAGAAACTTGCAAAATCACAATGGCCTTATGACCACTGGGCATGGGCTTGTTCATCCAAGTCCAGTGATGGTAGGTCTCATGAGTTGTTTATGTAGGAACATGCACTGCCAAGAGGGCAGAATAACCCGTACGTAGACAGGTACTCATGCCAGTCACCAGGGACAGAGCTAGTGATGTTCAACAGAAAACTTCAATGGATACAGACTCAACAGCTTTTGTGACTGGCTACCACCCACAGGTTGAAGGCGGAGTGATTAATAGCAAAGTATGATGGTGAGCAGGTAGACCGGAGAAAAAAAAAGAGATACTGTAAAATCTACTCATTAGGTGAGAATTAGAAAACTGGAAGGTATATTTTTGTCTGAAATGAGTACTTATAACAGACCACAATAAGTTGTGGATGCTTACTGTTTTACAGACCAGCAGGATCAATTAAACAGTCCTTCCATAAAACAATTTCAAAAGCATTCTCCCTATCTCTTGATTAAAAAATAATGAAGTGAACTATGAACCTCTAAGTAAGTCATACTTTCAGCTATCATGAATCACACTGCATTATTATACCAGTCTTTGCCCTTAATTACAACCCCCCCCCCCCCCATCAGTCAATTATACTTTATTTTTTAATGGCCGAGTGTTCTTGTGACATTTCTGAATAAATCTATCTAATTCTCTAAATGTGTACTGACTGGCACACTGAGATAACATTACTAAGGGGATTCCCAGAAAGAGCTCATTCTTATCAGATTAGTATTACTGTTAAGAATGCTACAATTAGCTAATGCGTTACTACCAAACAGTAGTTTAAATTGTGATTATCCTGATAAATTCAAATAATGGAAATACAAGTTTGATTATGTTAGGATGAAAAGTCAATATAAAGGTTAAACCTCTCTGTAAGACATGCATTTCAGATGGTGTCAGTTCAAAAAATTTAACCGGAAAAACAAGTAACTAGTAATATAGCAAAATCCATGACCAGAACAACATGCAAAATCTTGCCAAAACTATCAGCAGATGATATATCAAAGGCCTTCAGTCTTGGTATCTATGACCTGTTGCTATCTGCCTCATATTACAGAATCTCAACCACAAGTTTTGGCCTCTACCCTTCTAAACAATTCTCCATGGTGTCGCACCTTCATTTGTTTATGATTTCAAATTCTCCATGCACCTTTCTTATGTGTGCCTGCTGAGTTCTAGATATGCTATAATGTCCTGTTTGTCGTACTGACCTCCATGACCTTCTTGCAGAACTTGGGGGAGGGCTACGAATAGTGGTGAAAATGAAAGTAATTATATTTGTAGTGGTTTTGTTCGTTATATGATATGCCCTATATTCATTCACGTACATTTGTACTTTGCATTTAAGAATTCATGCAGAACTATACCTATTAAGCTGCTAACATTGAAACTAGGAACAAAGGTCATTGAAAACTAGGAACATAGAGCTAAAAAAATCTGGAAATCTAACATAAAATCCAGATATCTCTTTCACTTCTAGTAGAGATATATACTACTACTCAGAAACACTTTTAAAAACAGAGACTGAAAAAATTGAAGTAAAAATATAAGCACAATATCAGTGTGTGTAAAATTTGTAGATTTTAATGAACTGTATTGCAAAATTCTACCACACAAGGTAATTTATTTTTGCTTATGTACTCTTTCTTTAAATTGTTGTTGCCCCAAGAGTGTCGGTCATGTACTGTATTTTTTGTGTACTACATAGTTTGAAAAATCACATGTGATGAGGGGGAGTAAGGAAATTGTTTGATGGGATAATTCAAGACTAAAATTAGGGACACAGCACCAAAAATAGGGTCATACTGTGCATGGGTAAATCCAGGCTGGAAAATGAATGTTTCTCCAAAATGTGGACACTTGAGAGGTCTGTGCATAACTTTTGGAAAGTAGCTTGGCATTTATCAGCTATTAATTTTATCTTCACAAATGCCCAACTAAACATATGCTACATCCATTATTATTACAATTGTCCATTGTAATCAAAATACAATGCTTTCAATCAACTAATAATTTTAACTAGAAGCTTCAAGATTATGTATGAATTTCAGAATTACTAGCCATTCATAATGTAAGTGAAGTGAATTCTCACTACTATTTATTTCATTCCAATTTCAGTCTAAAATTAAATTTATAATTTGGTCCAGAGATCCACCACACCACAGCAATTGCTCTACATCTGTTAATCAATGCAAATATGCATGTACATGCTAATCAAAAACAATTAAGGCAATTGAGCACAACTGTTTTCCTATTATTTCAAGGAAAGCGTCAACATTTACTGGTGTATTATGTATGCTATGACATAAAATAAAATGCATATAAGCAAAAAATATTTCGTAGAAGTAGGCAGCAAAATATTTTCACAAAGAAGCCTCATTGAAAAGAACTTGATTGCTTAGCTGGGTGTCCCATTTTTGTCTGTCTCACTTGTCAAATACTCAATGTCTGTTATTTGACTGGTACTACACCTGCTTTTGGTGACAGAAGATCAGAAGACTACTGATGCTATTTCCATAGAGATGCCTGGAGTCATTTTCATATATTGGCACTGTATTGCAAAAGTAGGGTGCTGCATTCAGGGGGTGTGCCATCTGTAGGATGAGAGAAACAAGTAAGATCCTATCTGCATGAGTTGGTGGTAGCTTAGACGGCTGCAAATGATCCTACACACTAATTTTTTTTATTTTTAAGCATACTTAGATGTTTATATAAAATGATTACTTTTCTTTACATATTCATATTATTATCATGAAGTTTATAGATTACATTTCACACACTTTATTCTACATCCAAAATTTTCTCTCCTTCAAAATGGCCTTCAATACCTTATTACACAATAATTGTTTGCATAAAATCTAAAACACTTATAAAAAATGATCAGCCTTATACTTGTCTCTGTCCTCATGTATTCTGTAAAGCATCATTTGCAAACTTAATTTTAAAATAACATTCATTAAAGACCTGCATTTTTACTTTACTTCATATCATTCCCTTCAATATGATCTGTCCTCCACACATTTAAATCTCACGTTTTGCTTTATAGGGAACGTTACCTAAAGAAAGTCTACATAAAATGCCTTCACATTCTTAAAATTTCTAAACCTTTTATGTCTTTTTAGTATGCACTTCTTCACTTCTACAATGAACTCTTCTTGTGCATTTTCCCAGAAAATCCATCATGCTTTCATACTGGTCTTTATACTTTTGCTGTAACTGTTATGACTTTATTTTCCATTTCCCTTATGAAACACATTCCTATTGCATTCATTTTCCCCTTCTGAACAGATTCTTATACACGATCCTTTCTTTTAATATTCTTCCTAAAAGGTTACATTTCTCTTTACACATTTTTCTTAGAACATATTTATTTATAACTAACAAAAGTAGAACCGAGTACAATAACCAAGTTATTTTTCTTCTCATTATATATCGCCCTTTTGACAGAGCTATATCTTGTTCCTCAAACAAAAGTAAGTAAAAATTGCAATGATTCTTTCTCTTTATGTTCTGGTAAGATAAATATATTGCCAAATAACATTATACCAAACACCATTCCATTAATAAGGTAAACTTTCTTACTAAAAGACGCACAATTTGTTCTGTACGTTAACGTCTATTTTTATAAAATATTTTTTCCACATTCGTGTTTCTATAAATTACCCTAATACCTTTATCTCATGTTCCTTAAAATATATGCTACCAGCGTTAATCCATTTTTACCAAACCCTTGCTATTTTTTTTTTCACTTATTCAGATGCAACCCTACCTTCATCAACTTATGTTCAACATCTATTAGTGAATAACATTATATTATGTGTTTACCATGATAAATGAATGTCTTGCTCCCTGATCCATTTCCATCTGTCATCTTTAAATCTGTACCTTTTTTCAATCATGTATTCTTTATTAAACAAAACATCGCTTCCTCATTTGGCATCCTTACTTTAAGGCCCTTCCCATCTTTTTCTTTCTTCCCAACCACTGATTAGTCATAACCGGTAATTCTTTATTAGCACTGTTGTTTAGTCAAATCTGACTCTGTGACTTCAAGGACTTTAATTATTTTACAAATTCATATTTATTACTTCAGTAATACTCTGCCCATGTTAGCATTTGTGGTTCCTCCTTCTTTTGGCTTCACTGTTTCCCAGCATCAGTGTCTTTGCTAGTGAAGTCTACCTCTACAATATGTGGACCACAATATTTGAGTTTAAGTTTTTGATTATGTTTTCCGCTGAACAGTCTGGATACATTTTCTCAAGCATTGAATGATTTAATCTTCTCACAGTCCACATACTTCTCAAGGTTTTCCCCAAAACCAGAGCTTGAACGCATCGGTTTTAAAGAGCACATCCTTACTGAATGTCCAAATGTCAAAGCCATCTGTTACTGCCTAGGAAACCATAGCTTTTACTATACACAATTGTAGACACGTTGATGTGTCTCTAAACTCTTACACAGATTTCTCACCGCTTTCTTTACAAAAAGCAAGGATTTTCTGTTTTCTTGGCTGTGATCATCATTCCTTAATCCCAAGGAAATAAAATCTGCAACTTCCTTTATTTCTTCTCCATCTATTTGTAAAAAGGTTCAGGCTAATGTTTGAAATTCGCATTTGGAATGCAAATAACTGAAGTGATAGCTTGATCTTTGTACAGATAGACCACCTGATATTAATGGTGTTATTAATATTAGGTTTTAAAAGTTTTTAATATTTAATATTCATTCGCTTTTTACATGTATGATTGTACATATGATTATGTAATGTATATGCTGCTTATTTAAACACTTAATACTGACTGGAGATTGGTCAACTGCTGAATCAAGGCATGCGGTGGTTTTATAAAATGGTAATGTTGTTTATTATTTCCTGAGGTATAGTTCGGTGCACAATTAAAGAGCAAAAGAGCTTAAACTTTCACCTACACAACGTCTTCCATTTTTCCAGTAGTGATGTCTTGGTTTATTTTAATGTATACTTAGTGAATGTTCTTATAGTCCATCTTTTGTATGTAAAACCTATATCTTTATGTAGTGAAAACTTGTCTCAGTTTATTATCTCTTGACATTTCTTAACATCCTGTCAAACAACATCTGTTTTCTTAAATTCAAGTCAAAATATCCTATAATTAGTATCCTTATGTCCACACAAACGTACCTTATTTCATCATATAATCTCCCCTTCTCTCCACACTTGATGTGGTTGCATTAACTTGCAATTATTCTTGGTATTCTTCCTTCTTATCCAAGGCCTTCCACTGAATGCCATCCTGTGTTTATTATCTTAGCATCCAAAACTCTGACTTTCTTTTTCAGTAGCATAGCAAAAGCACATTATTCCTTTAGAAAGTCTAGAAAGCTCATTTTCCTCAGATTATCTAAAACTGCTGTTTTTTGCATTAGTAAACCCTGTGTCCAATAAGCACATTATACCTTCTGTATGCCTTCACGCCATTTTGAAATAAACTCCTTACATCATTATTTAACGGAATTCATATGGAGTGGCATACTATACACACTGAGTTGTCTTTACAACCACTGATTCCTTGCTTTCTTATTCTCCTTCTCTTTCTTTTCTTTCCATTAGTATTGTCTGTTCTTTCGCCTTCAGTTTCTGTCACTGTTTCTCTATTACTTTCTTCTGTATTTAATACTATGTTCATACAATATTTATCTCAGACAGTATCATTGTATTGCCAATTTTCCCCTTCATTCCCCTTTGTCATTCTCTAATAAGAGATTTTCTTCGATACTCAGACTATTATCCTGTTCATTTGGTTATCATTTTTATCACCTTTTCTTTTTAGGTTATTTTTACCCTCATGCTGACTTACTATCAAGACTCACCCTACTGGACTTGAGTTACTTCATGGGGTGGAATCCCAGAAACATGGGTAAGTGAGCCATGTAGGAAGGTTTTCATTGAAGTAGTGGTGAGTTTTTTTTTCATGCCCTTCACTAACATCGTGGCTATGAGAGTGTTTCCGATGGCCTGTAACACTAACCTTTTTGAAGGAATGAGCAACAGTCATCACTGGGGAAGTCCAGAATACCTCTCCATGGGCACACAGGGGTTTCTTCCTGAAGGATATTAGATATTGATGACTTACTTAGCTGAATGAATAATGCCTCTCCAGTTGCACTTCCCCTCTTCCAATTGCATGTAGCTGTGCACCACCAGCTCTGTTCCACCCTACCACTCCAGTATGGGCACACCCATCTTCCATTAGTTGCTCTGTCAAGTCCTTGAGCCACAATTCAGACTCAAGTCAAATGAGGCAGTCACAGCTTTATTCCATTACATCAGAAGAGCTATAATTACTTAATTTTGTATACTTAAATAGTCAGATCAAAATGGCTACCTTCCACACATTCTCTACAAACTAGTGCACAGTTTTATTACAGTCTCTCTCTTCAACTGCACTACCAACACTTTTATTCAAGGTAATCCTTCTCAAGATGTTGAAAGCCCTCACAGAAGTCAGTTTTGAATCGTAAGCAAATTTTCCATATGATTTCCAAACAAAAGTCATTAGCAATAAAACTAAATCATAACAACCATTCTTCTGTTTGCCGCTATAAATTTTGCCGAAGACATAAAACCTTAAAAAGTCAGATACATAAAACACTCTTTATTCATATTATTAACACAATAAATTTGTTGCACAATAAATTCAAGTGATTGTGCTAAACAATCCCAAGCGATGTACCTATTTCAATTGCATTCTTGGTTTCATTTTTATCAAATCTCTTATCTTCGCATCAACAATTCCAGCAGATAAAATTTAATTCAGCTGCACAACCACCGTACAACTACATGATTTTCCATAACAGTAACTGTACTACCAGTTACCTCCATCTTGTTTTCCTTCAAAACCTTGCTCCACTAACACCTTTTTACCTCTTCACAACGGCAACTTTAAATAATCTCCTCATTGGATTTACCCTGCACATCATCAACTTGAAAAGGAAACCTTTTATAACTACCTGTCTCAGGAACAGCTCTGCATCACCTGATGGTCTGTCTTTATTAAAATATTCTCTTTCATTACTTAATCTTGTAAACCTTCCTCTTTGTAACATAACTCTGAATCATTCATTTTTCTTTATCTACCATACTTTTATTATCAATAATATTCTCCTTACATATGTTTCACTCTCCGCTTCCACCACTGCTGGTGCATCTTCAGTACTCTTCCTCAAAGCATGAAAGGAGTTGATCCCTTTTGCTGATGCACTGGCCAAACTTCCTCTCTTCTGTATGAATACCATCATGAGACTCCCCCTGAAAAAGGGTCACAGACCTAAAGGGATTACTCCAGTCAACAAAACTTGAATTAAAAACATCCAAATAAATAAACAGTGCATCCAACTTGTCATCAAATCATCATCAGCATCTAGGACCAGTGAAGTCATTGTGCCACTGGATTTAGCCTTCATAAGAACAATCACAGAGTATAATCCCCCCACCCCCTTCGGTAAGTAACTGCTCAAGCACATGCAACAACTGGATGTCCACAGACGTTCCTCACAAAAAGAATACAGGGTATAAATTTAATGTCCTGTGCAGATTGCCTCAAAGCCTATCCCTATACAATGTTTCCTACAATTTATGCCTGGAATACAAGGCATTCTTGGACCCTACTCTAATGGGCCTTTTCATATCCACAAACCAAACAACACAACTAATAGATCTAAGGATTTAAACTTTGTTTCCAACTTAAATAGGACATGTTGGAGGGACAAGCATATTTCTCAGACAGTCCATACTCTCTGGACTAGGCTTCCCATCCATATGAAGCAGAGTCCTTCCCTAACCCTGTTTAAGCAAAACCTGGAACAGTGAATGGAAAAATGGAAATTCCTTCCTGATCTAACACACACGTTGCTGATAGACAGAAGTAGGGATTAGATCATGGCCTAACACACACCCCTTAAAATAACCTCTAAGGCACAATAACTAGTGGGATACATATGAGTCGCATGGCTAGACTTATAAAGGCCCCAGTGGTCATTAGCCTAGTATACTTCTTTTTTTTTTCAATAATCATTTTTTATTTTTCACAACCATATTACAAATTCACACATTATATACAATATATACAAAATGCTTCCATTGGTTAATTTCACATATATATCAACCTCATGTATTGATCAAAGGTACAGCACTAACAATCAACAGGAAAATAAAAAAAAAAAAAAAAAAATTCAACATTAACAAATCCAAGCCAACAATCTGTCTTTTCTGTACATTTTCTATCTAATCTAAGGTTGATTTAGACTATATTCTGGTTCCCGAGAAAAAGTGGATAGTAACCTCTTAAGCCAAAATAATATTAAAAATTTGCTCCCAGATTTTTATGTTGTTGATATTTTTCTTGTGATCACTAATTAACAGTTTATGCGCTAAGATGTGTTTTATTGCCAACAATCTGAAATTTTCCCACGATGTCTGGGCTGGGTTCAACCAATTTGTGGCTATATATAATTTCATTAATTGGCAAATATTCATAATTACAATCGTTTTTGATTTATTTAGATTCTCCGGGGGAATATGAAGAATCATAAACTCCCAAGAGAGTGTTGAATTTTGGTAACCCATTTTTTGTAACTGCAATTTTAATGAATTCCAAAATTTATAAATGCACTTACAACTCCAGAACATGTGAAGCAAATCTGCTGTCTGATCAAAGCAATGTGGGCATATGGGTGAATTATTCGCATCAAATTTGTGCAAAGTGAGACGAGTATAGTATGCATTGTTAAATATCATCAGCTGCGTAAATACCAATTTCTGAAGGGATACGGACTTTAATGTTAATTTAAATGCCTCCAATATCTTATTGTCATCTGGGAATATCAATTTCTCTCTCCAGTAACTTGATAAAAGAATATAATTATTATACTTCCTCTCTTTTATCAATTTATATGCTGCGGTTATATATTTTCTATCCTGCAATAGCGCTTCCCATAGATTACGAGAAATGATTAAATCTTCCCCTTTCATTTCAAAGTTGTTAAAATAGTTTATAACCAAGTCTTTTAGCTGTCTTACTACAATTAAATAGGAAATAGGGAGTTCTATTTCTTTTAAAATATCCTGTACTGGTACTCCTAGAAAAGGATATAAATCGAGTACAGTTAACTCCATGATTAAAGGGAATTTCTTTAGATCAATCAATTGACCACCAATTGTTAAATTTGGGTTCCTATGAAACGGTTGGAAAACCATCATATATTTTAGTAAATTTAAGGAAGCGAAAAGAGTTTGAATTGCCGTTACATAACTTTTGATGTGCTCCATTAGCTTATATTTACTCATTGTCCAATTATTTAAAAAGGGTAATGCTTTAGCGTTGACTCCCACTTCATTTATATGCTTGTACATTAAGAGCACCCATTTGGGTGTCCATTTTCTGTTATCACTATCAAAGTAAGACGTCTTTAAAATCCTATTGGCCTGAATCACTAAATAGTACATTTCGAAATCCGGTAATTCCAGTCCCCCTCCTTATTTTTGGAGCCATCAATTTTTCATATGAAATTCTCGTCTTCCTAGGTTCCCAAAGAAATCTTCCCAATCTTATATGAAGCTGTTTAAAGAATGTTTTGGTAATTCTGAGTTGTGCAGCTCTAAAAATATATAACATTCTAGGAAGAACATTCATTCTTATGATAGCTGCAACAGTAACTTCAATCTACTCCATCTTTCAAGATCCAATGTTATTTGATCTGTAGTTGACTTTACATTGTTAATAAAAAAATCTCTATTTTCAGTTGAGAAGACAATTCCCAGATATTTTATCTTTTCTTCCGTCAATACTTGTCCTATTAATGGTAGCATTGAAAAAGGTGTGGGTGTCTTTAATGGGAATATTTTAGATTTTTTAAAATTTAGCTTGTAATTGGAAATTCTCTCAAAGATTTCTATTGCAGCTAATATTTTTTCAGTATCGGAAATAGGTGTGGTACAATATATGTTTAAATCATCTGCATAGGCAGCCATCCTAACCTTTATTCCATACAGTACAGGAGAATTATAAAAAACATTTTGCTTAAGGTGTAAAAATAAAGGCTCCAAGTAAAGATTAAATAAGATGGGAGATAATGGGCAGCCCTGTCGGGTACCATTTATGATTTTTATCCTATTCGAGCATTCGTGATTTATAAATAAATTTGTGTATGCATTTCTATATAGTATCCTTAACATTGAGATAAACTCCTGCGGTATATTAAAATAAGGTAATGTATCAAATAAATAATCCAAATTAACCCCATCAAATGCTTTCTGAGCATCAATAATTAGGGCATACAAATTCAGGTTTTTATATTTCGCATAAGAGATTAAGGTATGGAGCGTTAAGGTATTATCCGTGGTCTGCCTCCCATCCATAAACCCCGCCTGTTCCTCTGATATTATTGGGTTTATTACCTTTTTCAGCCTACTGCCAGAATGGATGTCATGATTTTCATGTCCATATTCAAAAGTGATATAGGCCTGTAATTATCAGGATTTTGGAATCCCTTTCTTTTAATATCAGAACTGTCCTTGAGGCATTAAAATGAGGATCATTAATTCTATTTAGAGTGATATAATTAAAAGTCTGTGACAATACACTGCTCACAATCTCACTAAAAGATTTGTAGAATTCCGAGGACAAACCATCTGGGCCTGGGGCTTTGTGAGGCTTCAGTTTCTTGATTGTTTCGGACACCTCCTCAACTGTAATCGGTTTGATTAAATCTCTATGAAATTCCTTGTCAATATTAGGGAAAGTGATTCTCTGTAAAAAATCTTTTCTGTCTTTATCTTGCAAGAGTGTCTGCTTCTCACCATAAATCTGATTAAAATTTTTTTCAAAGGTCTTCATGATATCCGCCTTGTCAGTATATGTAGTATTGTTATAGTGTATTTCAGTAATTAATCGTGTTGATTTCATCTGGTTAATAATACGAGCTAATGCTTTCGAGGGGGTTTGAATATGATTTGCATATTTAACTAAATTTCTTTGTTCATAAAGTGACAAATTTCTATTATGAAGTAAAAACAGTTCTTTTGACATCTTAATAGCTCAGTTTCTGTCTGTTCATTATAGTTCCTCATCAAATCTTGGTCCAGTAATTGAATTTTAGTTTCTAAATCCAATTGAGTCTTCTTTGTAATTTTTATAATATGTAGTTTTTGTATAAATAGTCCTCTTAGCTGCGTTTTAGTTGTAGCCCATTCTATATCTATTGGGTGTCTATTTTGGGAAATATTATTTAATGACTGTTTAAGTATCTCCTTGACTTCCATTAATATATCTTCCTTGGTTAGTAAATATGGGTTCAAGGACCAATTATACCCTCGAAGCCTCTTAGTATCCATATTACTACTGTTTAAGGTTAAAGTTATCTTTGAATGGTCTGAGAGTTGTCTGACTTGATTAGAAACACTAGGGTCAGCTGAGATCAACACCTCTGAAATTAAGAAAAAGTCAATTCTCGACCACATTTTATGGCAGGTTGAATAATAAGTAAAATTCTCTGCTTTCCCTTGTGAGTGTATGTGTTTAAAAGGGTCATAGAGTTAGAAATCCATTTTCAATTCTTTCAATGCTACCACTGCCTGTTTATTGAATGCTGAAGAAGCACCCAACTTGTCTAATTTAGGATCTTGATAAGAGTTCCAGTCACCTCCCAACACTATATAGCAATTATTGTATGACTGTAAAATGGAATAGATTGAAGCTATGAAATGATGCTGATTAACATTAGGGGCATATACACATATTAGTACTATAGGTTTATCATAACATTTGGATGTGAGAAGGACCAAACACCATCTACCCTCCTGATCCATTTTCACATCCCTAATATCTCCCTGAAAGTGATTCTTAACTAAAATTGCCACCCCTGCACTATTTGTTGTTCCTTCCGTCACAATCTTCCTAACCCATTTCTTATCCTTCACTGACTCCCACTGATCATTAGTCATATGCGTTTCTTGTAATAAAATACAACATGCTGATGATTTGAGAAACAAATGAAAAAACAGCTTTCTTTTTTTCATGTTCTGGAGTCCTTTGACATTCCAAGATTCTATTATCCACATTTAACGTTCACTAGAAATATAACTCGATATCTAATCTCTTTGAGCAACCTTAGAATAACATAAGTTGGCGTATCATCAATTGTATGGAAGCAAAACTGCCATCCTATCCCTACCCAGTGCCTACCCACTATTCCTCTGGACCAGGATTAACATAGGTTTTTTTACATTACTGGAAACCATCCGAGTAACTAATCTACTAATTCTATTATTTAACAATGAAACCCCATGCAAAAAACCTACAACAACTACTTCTACGTCTACAAAGCCTAATTCTGACATTCCCTACTAAACACTACTTATAGGTAACTACAGCTCTGTACATATTTATGGATATACAAATAAACTAATTGTACCCTGAGATTCTAATGTACTTCAATTCACTTCAGCTTTATATTCAGCAATAGCAAATAACATTCTAATTTGTTGTTCTATACAGTATTAAATATTAGTTGACATAGAAAGCAGACAGTTATTTAACATTTCCCAACATCCTGTCTCTACTGAATAAAATGATCTAACTACTTTAATCTGCTTTGTTCTTCCCCTACAACTTACCTACTAACATATTAATATTGAAAAACAATGCAGTTCAAAATAAAACTATAATGGCACTTTCATTTGTAATAACCATATGTGAATAACAGAGGAACCAAGGGGTTAAAATAAAAAAAAGAGAAAAAAAAAAGCATGAAGGGAGCACAGCAAAAGGAGAAGAAATAAGAAAAACTGCCTTAAATTACACAAAAAAATAACTTCTTTTATGTTCTTTTATTATTATATGCACATTGTTTAAATCTGATCAACTAACCATTTTTACATCATTTATCAGTTAGAAATAATACCACCTATCTACAGGAATAAAGGAAAGGAGTAAAGAGAAGAGAGATATAGGAAAAAAAAGAGAAAACAAATATAAAAAAAAAAAACTACAGTACCTTATTCTGCCACTACACATAACCATCTCCTTTTTTAATACACAATGCATTTCCACAGTGTTTACCTGCATCACTTT